>NC_079216.1:36778080-36906176 GCF_029633865.1 Lampris incognitus | reverse complement strand
AACCGGTCCTATCAGCAGCAGGGGCGGTCCAAAACAGAATCTTGACTATCAACATAGAGGGAGGACCAGCCAATTGGGTTTTCTCAGGCTCGGTCAGCGAGAGAGAGAGAGAGAGTGAGAGAGAGAGAAAAGAAGGGGGAATGAGAGCTTGACCTGGGCCTGAAAAGTTGAAGCCAGCCCAAACAAAACCTGAAAAATATTTGTCTCAAGCATGAACTAAACCATGTGGCACAGCTTTATTTAAATGCAAGACCCTGACTTAAACCTGAATTTCAACTTACACCTGAAAGTCATCACTGAATAATGCATGTTTTCTAGTAACTCTATTTTTCCATAATGCTTTAAAATGTGATTCCTACTAAAATGTGGTCAGTACAATGATGGATTGGGTCCATTTCTATCCTGTCAAGTTCAGATGTGGCAGAATGAGGGATTGAGGCAGGAAGGGAGAGTGATATTTTCGGAGGGAGGAAAGGAAGGAGGGAGGGGGATAGTGGAGGAAAAGAGAAACAGAGGATAATACACATTATAAAGTAAGAAGAGAAAAGGAACATGGCAAGATGCAGAGAGAAAAAGAGTAGGTCAGCCATTATGGATGGAGAGATAGGTGACAGAGAGAGACAGGAAAGAACAAATGTAAGGAAGTCTATTGTCTCAGAGGTTATTTTGGAGAGGGACTAAGATGTATTTGTGTGGTTGGTGAGTGGGAGTGGGTACAGACCTGAACACACACACACACACACGCACGCACACACACACACACACACACACACACACACACACACACACACACACACACACACACACACACACACACACACACACACACACACACACACACACACACACACACACACACACACACACACACACAGAACGATCAGACAAATCAAAAACAAATATATATACGGCCACAAGGATGCACATTCACAGACATAGACACACGCACAGTACCCGGACAGAGGCAGGGAGGGGTCTTTTTATAGGAGTCTATAAGAGTTCTTAAAACTGGTTTAACTAATGGGCCACACAGTGGAACGCCCAGTTCAGAATCATCTGTTGTTCTAGTCCCATAAGTCTTTACTGTCTGGCTGAAATTTGACCTTGGCTGCTTCACTTGCATGACAGCTAGTCAAAGAGAGGACTGCTCCTCAACACAACTGAACTCTGCAGGAAAAATACCTGAAACTAAGTCTAAATCTCTTGCTACACCTACAGTGGATACCTTCTGACCATCAACAAACAAGGATACTGCAATTTGTGGCTGCTTATTAAGATTAGACTGAGACTCTGGGATAACGCAAAATGATACAACTACCCTTTGGACCAGATTAACAGAAACCCCAAATAAGACTTGCTAAATTTGTGTTTGCAGCTGATCAGACTGTGAGCATGTAAATTTTCCCATTGGTGTACAATTAAAACATTTCTGAACAACAATAGGTGCCACCAGCCATATCTATAGCAGGTGAGGATTTTTTGTTTTGTTTTGAGGGCTTTCAACCATGGGCAGCTTCAGTGAAAAACAAGAGTGATGACAGGCAGTGACAGGAAGTGTCATGGAAGAAGCAAATAAATGCCTTTAGAGGCATATCAAAGAAATATCAGTGTCAGAATCCAAACAATATAGGTTGTGAGAACCAAGACAGTAAACACTGGCAGAAAAAGATGAAAATGAAAATACGAATATAAAAGAAAGATCCTACTTTCAGCTAACGCTCTGAATTTTGCCAATTTGGCCTCAGTATTTATGGACTAGTTAATGCTTGCAATTGATATTCATTATTTTACACATGTAGTTATCTTCTTTGTTATTACTCTATCTTTGGTCAGTTTGCACGTGATGTACAAATTAGTGCATTTGCTTATTTTTTCAATAGCTAGCATACTCAGAAATGCCCATTCCAACATATTCATCAGGACAAACATCAAAATGGACAGAGAATGTACTTTACTCAATTCAGAGAGACAATCAGATGTGCATCCTGTCAGTAGATCAGTTTTTTTGCCACTAGTGACAGTTTAGCACGCATATTTCCACACACAAATCATTAGAAAATCCTGCCTATTAACAGCAATTTGTGTGCTGGAAGTGGAAGGTGTTTTGCACCATTAATTGTGTCTCTACCATCCAAGCATTGCCATTGCCAGAGATGACATAACAGCCTTTGGGATATTGAGAACTGGATAACTTGGTTAAAGTTGTTTGTTTAGTTGAACAGGGCATAACCATACACTTAAGTGTAACTGACCACGGGCACTTAGATGATAGTCTGGTAACTTTCTTGTAGATACTTTCTACCACAACTCAATGGAAATAGGAAATGTATGTCTGACATCCAAGATTGGACTTACTCTCTCTTCATTCCATCTATTCCTTCTCTGCAACCCGTCCTTTATTCAATTTCTATTTGAAACATTTATTTTTGTGGAGCTGTGGCAGAAGTGAATTGTTCAAAGAGGAGAGTACTAGGAAAGGGTGGGTGGGGGAGGAGTCAACCTGTGACAAAGATAATAAACTATATTTACACCTCATATTTACTATATTTACACCTCATGTCTTAACATTGTGTACAAAAACAGACGACTGAGCAATGGGGGCGGGGATTGGAAAGTTTGTTCTACGGAGCAATATACTGGTCCTGCAAAACAATGGAGAAGAATGTTGTGATACCTGGTAGAGGAAACGCTGGCTGAACTGGTGCATGGCCCCTTGAAGCTGGCTGCGTTGGCTCTGCCACTGCTCATAGTTGCGGACTGACTCGGCCGTGGGCCTCTGCCACGTGGTGGTCCTGGTGTTGTGGTCCACATAGTAGAACCGGCCCCGCTGGTCTACACGCTTCTCCCATCTAGAGTTAGATTGGGTGGGTGGGGGTGGGGGGGTGGGGGGGGGTGTAAACTTTAAATGTTTCTTTATTGAGCACATTAATAGTGGGTGGTTTCATAGAATTCAGACTTTTGACTGACGATTGCCTTTGACACTTTCCTTCACCAGACTATGTCCACATTTATATATAGATGTTTATCAGAGAATACCTTCTGTATACTCCCCAGATTTTTCACTTTTTAAATTTTATCTTATTCCTTTTTACTTGTTCTACCTCCTTTTTTTTTTTGCAGTTTCCGAGTTTGCCAAAAAATCATCTTACTGCTCATTGTACTTGAACATGAAGTATGTGACAAATAAACCTTTGCATCTTTAGATATAATAATAACAGTAATAATAATAAAAAAAACTAGGTTAGGAAAAGGGCATAAGGAGAACATAAGAATGGGTAGTATTAGAAAAAAATAAAAATAGTATACACACATCTATATCTATCTATCATATGTGTACACACACACACACACACACACACACATATCGTGTACTTGTACACAGATCTGTATTTAATATTTCAGGACCTATTCTTTATTCAGATCTATGTCACTCCAGTTTGAAGGAGGAGGAGAGGTTTGTTTCTGGACTAGGACAAAGATGAGCGGTCACCAACAAAGAAACACAAATCTAACACAAAGTATGCACAATATGCACATGGTTTTCCACTCGAGTCCGCATGCATGCACGCACACACACAAAATCACATAGAAAACACACACACACACACACACACACACACACCAACCCACCCAAAATCACATAGAAAAACACATGTGAAGCCCCCCCAGGGCTCTGCAGGCTTAAATGCTGTTGTGGTGTGAAGGCTGCTGCTATTCTCATGTCTCTGACTCAACCAAACCAGAATTTGGTAGAGAGAACAGCGACTACTTCCGTATGCTAACAAAAACATACAGTGCAGTTGTTGCGTTTACAGACACGCTGAGACAGACATGCACGTGCACGCATGCACGCACGCACGCTCGCACAAAAGACAGCCACACAGACACACACACAAAAAAAACAAAAACAATAAAACCACACAAATTCACACACACCCAATCACATTCACACTTAGACACACTGACATCACACCACAGTAAAAATATATGAGCCTAAGGCCACTGACTCATTCATGAATACAACTGTCTCAAAGAGGCTTTAAGTTTGTTTGGCTCCCTTGTTGCTCTGGCGAGCAGGCCATGTTCCGCTATGGAGCAACCCACCACTGCTCTCACAACACAACCAACAGAGCAGCTCTTCAGCTGCTAATTTGTGACATGGTGGCTACTAATGAAATGTCACACACAGGTACACATAGTGTGTTCAGCAGTGTACACATACACACCTTCATATATGCACAGAGGCAAATGGGAGACAGAAGTATCGAGAGAGACAGAACGACAGATCGATACAGATAGATGGATTGAGAGCCAGACAGACCAGGCCCAAGTTCTTTTTTTTTCTCCCACTTTTTCTCCCCAACTGTACTTGGCCAATTACCCCACTCTTCCGAGCTGTCCCAGTCACTGGTCTACCCCTGCTGATCTGGGGAGGGCTGCAGACTACCACATACCTCCTCCGATAAATGTGGAGTCGCCAGCCGCTTCTTTTCACCTTACAGTGAGGAGTTTCGCCAGGGGGTGTAGCACATGGGAGGACCATGCTATTCCCCCTCAGTTCCCCTTCCTCCCCGAACAGGCACCCCGACCGACCAGAGGAGGCACTAGCGCTACAACCAGGACACATACACATGTCTGGCCTCCCACCTGTAGACATGGCCAATTGTGTCTGTTGGGACACCCGACCAAGCCGGAGGCAACACGGGGATTCGAAGTGGGATCCCCGTGTTGGTAGGCAATGGAATAGACCGCTACGCTACCCGGACGCCCCCAAGGTTCTTTCTCTTTGTCTTTGTTGTGCATGTAGAAACACACAAGTACCTTTCCACAGCACCACGGCACATCACTCACCACTTTGTAATGGTGAATATGCTTTTAATTTTAGTCTAGTTAAACATTATGAACTGATCCCATTTACACAGTGCTGACCACAACCCCTTCTGCAGTCCCCAAGAACTCACGCTGACACTTTGCTCAGTGTGACTATATATCTTCTTTAGCCTCGTAGCTGGGCAACTTCAATGTGTTTTTACAGCAACTGAGATTCATTAACTGACCAGCCTGAACGACAAAAGACACCTCAGGAAGAAGTTACCAACAACCCTCTTACTGGGTCACACTGCAAAAAAATCAAGTCATCAGATGATGATTACACTACAGCCCCCTGATGAGATGTCATCATTCTGATCATAAGCTTTTTAGAAATATTTTCACAAGTCATGAAAATGCAGTACTTAACTGATTGCCAACTCTGTAGGTACTTCAACAGTGGTCAGTTATTACCCGACACACAATTCATAATTTCCAGCCTTGGTATCAAATCGTCATCCAATGTTTGTGCAAATACAATTCCAGCTTTAGAATTGTACTTGTATAGACATTCACACTACATGTGAGGTTATTTTAGCCTCCAATTTGGCAAGCTTCTTTGACCTAAGGCTTTTGGAGACCAATGAGGACCTTTATCAGTATTAATTTACATTCTTTATGCATGCTCAACAAAGATATAAATTAAACCCATATGTGAAAGTATATATTCATTCAGGAGGTCAGAAACAACAGTGAAGTCGTCCTCCTGACTGGAGAATTTTAATAGGCTAGAATAACACTGCTGCCTCTCTGATTTTTTGCACTACCAGCAAATTATTTACCAAAGCCAGAAACAATCCTAGAGTCTGTGGCAGCTGTCCAACAGAGCAATGCACTAGTAGCCTGCCCAAGAGTCTCTCCTCATCTTACACAAGATAGGCCTAACTATTTAAGCTACCAAACCCCGATACACAGCCAAGGCTTACAGAAACCTATAGCAAACTCAGGACACCGTGCTTATCCGCATGGGTTGACGTGAGAAAAAAACAAAACAAAAGTGCAGGTACTCTCCTTGTTAGTATTTTTGGCATGTGTATCAGTGAACTTATACCGTGAATAAAAGACAGAATGAGTTATTGCTGATTTTCCCAACATTATGCATTAAAAAGGACATGAGTTTCAATTGTAATTAACATTTAGATAAACCAATAAAATGAAACATATACACACTAAAAGTTATATTTCATCAGGGTGTTCTGTAAAAACAAATGTCAGGGCTGCAGCGTGCAAGACTCTGGAACTGCGTAACATTGCACAGTCCAAGTAATGAAGTCCTTTGGTTTGACATTTAGCAAGTGTTCACCGAAATGAAGGACCGCAACAAAACAGCAATTTTTGAGGTAGAAAACAAGTCAGCAAGAGAAGCTGGCAGTGGGTTAAACAGTATAGGTGCCCTAAGTTTATGAGAAATAGCAGAAAGCAGAAAAAATCCCGGTACTCCTAAGAGCAAAATGAGGTGGTGCCGGTACAGCATACCGCTGAGTACCGGCCCACTTCGAGCACTATGTAACACTGTCCCATGGAAAAACCCATAATCACCAATATGTTCATTTTTCAGCACGAAATGAGTGGATTTTCTCAAATGGTAGCTGGGAACAGCTTGGATTTAATAATTCTGGGAGACATAAACATAAACTTGAGAAAGCAGTTAAAGGGCAGGAACACAGCCGCAATGCATTGTGCATGGGATGAGCTATAATAGGTTCCTACAGATATCTATCGCAGCCCCTTCACAGCCAGTCCCACTGAAACACAGTGTCATATGCGGATCACAAAATAGAGAGAAGGGATGGAAGAGACTGGGCACCTGGATTGGTGAGGTGCTGGTGAAAGGATCTGAATGTGGGGAACAGTGAATATTATTGATCATAATGAATATTATTAAGCATTTTTAGATGTATGAAATTAAGCAATATTACATATAGGCTACAAGGGTGCAATGACTTCTCTTGATATTGAGCCTCATTAAACAATAACCTTGTAATCCATTACTAGTAGTGATGCTGGGCTCTAGAAACAGGATTTTAGTTTACTTGGGAGGAAAGCCAAAGTCTATAAAGTTTCTCAGATATAGGGTGGTTATATTGAGGCAACCGATCTAGGTACATGAACTGCTGCCCTGGTAAATTTCTGTCGCTTTTGTTTTTATTTAGTTTGAGTGCTGTGATACAGCTGCAGTAAAACCCAAAATTTCTGCTCAATGGATTTTCCAAAAAAAAAAAAAAAACCAGTCGATGCTGAATGTGAGCGAATTACAAGGACCCCCTTGTAGCCAACCCAAGGATGGCTTTCATTACATCAGCTTCCAAACCTAGATTGCCTGAGAGTCCCCCCATAAACAGTTCCTGGTGTGTGCATCTGGAGCAGTACCCCGGCATTAGACTGCTAATTGATCCTCTGAAGGGCCCGGGCAGCCAGCAGCCAACACAGTGATGTACGTACGTACATGTGGCTCTAAGAAAGGACTTTTGTTCTCTGGGCCCCACACTCTCGTTCCCTCTCTGGAAAAACTGAGATGGGGGAAGGGGGTGACCTTTTTCTAAAAGCAGGCCCTTCTCTCTCTCGCTCTCGCTCTCTCTCTTTCTCTCTCGCTCGCTCTCTTTCACAAACTGAAAATCAATAATCACTGAAAATAAATACCACAAAAGTGTTGGCTCTAGTGGTGTTGGTGACTCTTACACAAAGAGAGATGAAGTGAGAGGGTGTGCTCCTATTGCTAAGGCTTAGCATACAAGAAAACAATCAGTTTGGGAGATTTAGATATGTGGCAGGAACTGATGTATGTAGTTATGCCCAAGTAAATAAAGTGCATACTTAAAAAACCTGCACCGTATCAAATGCAAATTTGTGCAGAACTTTCTGCCTTGTCTTGACAATAGTTAAGACACTTTAACTCCATAAAACACACACACACACACACACACACACACACACACACACACACACACACACACACACACACACACACACACTGCCAGAGGCTTTTTGGGACTAGTTTAGATTATGTAAAGTTACGTGATTTTTTTCCCCCCTGATTTGAGTTATGCACTTTAAACTGAGGATGTTGGACATGTTTTTTTGTTTACACACTGTATGAGTTTATTCAGCTCAAACCCTAATTTTCTTTGTCCTTCTCAGCAGTGTGATGGAAAATCCATTATTTTCATGAATTTCCGCTGAGGCACAGCCTTAATATTTCTTTGTACCTTTAATTCAGCATTGTTAAGGGCAACTGCATGTGCAAAAATTACAAACTTGCTCTTTGGACATTATTTGGAAAAGAAGCATAAAAAATGTAAATGATTTTGGCTATTCTGCATTTTGCTAATCCTGTTGTCAATATTAAACATTAAGTTTCACAACAACCGATGGATAAATAACTACTTTCTGTCCTTTTCATTAAAAAGCCATTCCCATTTTCTTTACTCACTGCATTAAAAACTTTGTGCAAACATTTACGTCCATGTCTGTATGATATACCAACTCGATGTTAAATGTTGTATTATCCTCTTCCAATGAATTTGTTGTTTTGAGCTTGAAAACCTGATAGACCCATGCATGTATTTAGTGGTATCTGTAATGTTTGGAAAACTTGCCACAACAAGTTATCTGTCCTTCATCATGCAGTTTCTGGCCAGCACATTAATATTCTTCAGTGCATTTCTTCATTGACATTAAGTACCATGCCAGGCAGCAGGAGAGAGAGGATTAGCATATTCTTACGACATCCCCAGACACCTTATCCAGCTGACGCAGCACCCCGTCTCTCCATGATGCAAAAGGTGAATCTGGACTCATAAGAGGGGCTGTCAGCTCGGTGATCTTGCACTACAAATCAATGCTAAAAGTTGGCACAGCTCAATGACTGAGGAATCCTTTGTGCAAATGACTGTGGATGCTCTAAACTTCTGTTAAACTCAGCACATTTCCTCTGATTTCCAATTTCCCCCTGCTTGTGCCTGGCTAAAACACTGTCCTTCGATGGGTTCTTAAAAACTCACACAAATAAGTGGCAGAATCCATCTTGATTGATTGGTTATGGAAATTTGTCAAAATGTTCTGAATACCATTCCAGTTCTTCAGAGACCAGTTGAGAATGTTGAAGTCATATTGATTTCTTTGAGGTTTTTGTGATTTGACAGTTTATAACTTTTATTAGCTTTTTTTTTTTATTCTAGAAGGGACTCATGGGAATGTTATTTCATGCTGTAAGGTTTTGGTTCCATAGTGAAGGGGCCAACAAGCTAACTTTAAAGTTCTAACTAGTGTATCTTAATGTGAATGGAGGAACACTATGATTCATATATTCAACACTAAGTGCACATCTCGGAGGAGGCTGCTTTTGCCTACAGGAAGACCTTCAAAATCAACTTCAGCAGTATCCTGCCCACCAGGATATCGATATTACATTTATACATCGATATCGTGATATAAGACTAGATAACAGATTGGATTTTAGGTATCGTAATATCGTGATATTAGTGTTGTCTTTTCCTGGTTTTAAAGGCTGCATTACAGTAAAGAGATGTAATTTTCTGAACTTATTAAGACTTTTCTAGCTGTGATATTATTTGTCTCTATCTGTTTGGACATCATATCCACATTACTAATGAGTGTTTATCAAAAATGTTACTGTGTAAATATTTTGTGAGAACACCAATAGTCATCTCTATAATATCGTCAAAATATCGATAGAGGTATTCGGTCAAAATATTGTGAAATTTGATTTTGTCCATATGGCCAGCCCTATTCAGCACTATTATGCTTATGGCAGAAATGCACTGGAAGCATCTGACATCAACGTTCTGAAGTACACTAATTGTCTGAAATGGCAGAAGGAGCACCAAAAGCATTAATTGGTGGGTTAAACTGCCTTGACGTTCCAGCTCCAAACGTGCCCTGAATTTGAAGTGTCAATAGAGGACCCAGGGACCAAAACAGAGCCATTTTTTGAGGTTTCTGCTGCTGCAAATGACCTGTTAGGAGGCAAATCTTTCAACTGCAGTATGCCAAAGAAGCGTCAAATAACGTGCATCAACAATCACTTTCAGTATCTGTGCCATTATGTTTTACTGTTTTTATCTGTCAGTTGCATTAATATCAATTAATCAGCAGCAGCTGCAACCAGTCACTGCATAAACATACTTGTGAAAATGTGCACACACACACACACACACACACACACACACACACACACACACACACACACACACACACACACACGCAAGAATGTATACAAACATGAAGGCATACCCAGGTGGAAGTGGTCTCTCCCAGGTTGTGGTTTTGGTGTTATGATCAACATAGTATACTCTGCCATGAGGGAGCACCCTCTGCTCCCAGCTAGAGGGACAAAGAGTGACAAAAAAAGAGTGGAAGGTAAATTAAATTCAAAGGACAAATGAAATTGACTGTTTAACAAAACTTTTCTCAATGCAACCGTTTAAAACACAACCACAACCCTCCACATTGAGCCAAGTCTTTCCCATTTCCCCTCCACGCCTTCCAGGAACCCGCCCTTGAGAGCCTACCCAGCTGGGAGTGAATCTGTGGGGGCCTCTGTTGCAACACTGTTGGCCTGCTCTGGGCTGGGGGCAACAGTGGATCCGGGCTCTGCCGGAGGGGCCAGACTTGTGGCGTCCTGTCCCAAAGAGGGACTACTGGTGCTATTGAGGCTTGGGGATCGAACAGACGGGGAGGATGGAGGGGGGGTTTGATGAGCCACACCACTGCGGCCATTCTCTAGTCCGTTGGATGTCAGCTCAACTTTGCCTAATAGAAGACAAGGGAGGGATTAGAAAAATCAAACAAAGAACAAAAAGAGACTGAAAAAGAGGGGACACGAAAGAGGAGAAACTCAGATCTCAGAAACTGAGATCTAGTTGCTATAGCATGGATCACAGCCAAAATGTGTTTTCCTGTTTTCAGCTACCTTTTACCTCTTTTCAAAAGTATTAGCAAATACGGTGGACTGTACAGTAATGCACATGATGCATAACACTCAAAAAGGTGAAAATGCTGCTGATATTCTAGACTGAGTCACACAATGATGTGCTGATCAAAATGATTTCCAGCGAAATATTAGTGCACTCCTAGAAATGTTGGCATGGAATTCAAACTTTTCTATTCCTGCTGGGGTCCTTAAGGGGTTTTTGTGGCAAAAACCTCCCATCTGGTACACCAAGAATGGTAAAATAAACATGAAAAAATTATTTGCAGAACATATCCTCTCTGACCCAGGCCTCAATATAATCCTGTTATGGAGTTACCGAGTGGGGATATCAGAGTGACTTCTGTACCTGCGCTGGCTCCAGGGCTGCTCTGGGCACTCTTGGAAGAGCGGAGGCGACTGGAGGACCCCAAGCCAGACCCTGACCCAGGGCTCTGCTCCTCATTCAGCTCCCCATTAGTCAGAGAGCCTCTGGAGGCCCCCGGGGAACCCCCCTGTGACCCCCCAGCAGAGTGCCTGTTACTTCTGCACAGGGAGAGGTAGAGAAAGAGAGAGACAGAGAGAGAGAACAAGCAAGTATAACTGATTAGAAAAGAGACAGAAAGAGAGAGATAAACAGGAAACAAGGATGGAAGATGCAAAGGGGGGGGGGGGTGAAGGAGACAGAGTAGAAAGAAAAAAGAAGCATTTAATCACGTCAGGTGTGTGAGCGAGCGGTCACATGCTCAGACAAGTGGACGCAAATACCTACACACACACGAAAGACACACGAGAAAGCGATCCGACACAAGAGGTGTCAGTGTGAGCTCATTTTTCTCTCAAAATATACTCATGTTTTCCTAATTCTAAATATAACTTTCCTTTTCCAACAAGAACTTTTATGCTAGGAAAACAGATTTTCATGGTTTTTACCCCCAGGTCTCCGGAATGCTGAGGCCAAACTTGGAAAACTTTTAATAGAAAACTGGATTTGCCGTCAAGCTCAATTGTTTATTTGCCACAACGAAAAGAACAAGCAGCAGCGACTCCTAAAGAAAAAGCAAGGGGCTTTGCCTGATCATGTGTGTGTTTGACTTTCTGTGTCACACTGCATCTGTATAGATGCCGTCCGATGTAACTATGTTTAACCTGGTTACTATACAGACGGATTGCCTATGTGTTTGTGCATGTGTGTTTGTACCCTTGTGGCAGCTTATATGAGCTTTGTGATTTTGGGTACTTGAACCAAAATACATTTGTCTCAATAAATATATGTGTGTATGTGCATATGAGAGAGAGAGAGAGAGAGAGAGAGAGAGAGAGAGAGAGAGAGAGAGTGTAAATGAGAGTGTCTATATAAGAACATGTCTAAAATGCATAAGTGTGTGTGTGGTTGGGAGGGGGAGGGAGAGGGGCTTGCTTCTTGTCATGGGAGACTGCAAAATGCAACACTGTCAGAGCACCCTTCACCCTCTCCTGTTCCTCCAACTCTCCAACTATCTCTCTTACTCTTTATTTGTACTTTATTCCCTCTTTTTGGACACAAACAGATGGATATGTTGAACGGTAATCCATAGCAGCAGGGTCTGGATCTTAAGTGAACCACGGTAATGTCCCCCTACGATGTTTACAGGGAAATACCATCTGACCCATGCAACCCACCGCAGTGCTTTGAAACAGATCTAGTCCACTGAGGTATTTATTATCACACCAACATTCTAGTCAGTGAGGCCAGTTTCTTAAACCACACTCGCAGAGAATAACATGACTGCTCTCTGCATAAGTGCTTCAGTCAGCTACTGAGCCATGAATTTTCTATATGTATGGCTAATCAAGTTGTCTTACTTTCAGCTATAGCCATTATTTACTGTTTCTGTTTTATTGTCTTTATAAAGAGCTAAGAAAAACTCATTTAAAAAACGTTATTATACAATAATAATGACAATAATAATAAGAATGATTATAATGATAAGGAATTTAATACAATTAACCAAGTTATCTGTATGTGTGTTTATCGATGGTCTAAATATATACCATCAATCTCAACAATATTGTTACAATGTCAGCTTCCTTTCAAAACGTTGTATGAAGGAAAAATCTGTTTATCTAAAAAATCTTTTGGGGGAGGGGAACACCAAACAGAGATTAGCTGAATGTTTGGATTGTGGAATTGCGAGGAATTGTCACACGAAAACACATTCAAAATAGCAAAAGCACAAGCCCACTCTTTAAAACCAGAGATCTTCAAATTAAATGCATTCTAACAAGGAAATTAAATAGCATCCACCATTCCCTTTCAAATGAAAAGTCAAAACCAATTTGTGTACATATAATTTGTGATACTGGACTATACAAATAAATTAAGTTGACTCCTTTAACTATATTTTGAAGTGATAAACTCCTGTCCAAAAAGGGGGGTTTATGCAATGTCGGGGTTACATTCCAGAATCAACTGGTATTCACAACTTTGATCTAGTGTAATGTACTCTCTCCACAACCCAATTAAAAAAAACTTAGATAAAAAATACACAAATAGCAGGAACAACAACAACAAATTACCCCTGCAGTTGAAGCAAACCAGATTCTATTGTGTTATGACGTCCATTCTAAGACAACAGACTGCAGTCTAGTTTTAAGAGTCCCGATAGTCTGCATCTTATCACTTCTCTCATGACATCATCTCTGTGTTTTATCCTTGTGGTGACCACAGCTCCCAAAGGACTGTATCTGAGTATCAGAGGCAGCTCAGGGACTACGTGTACAAGCCTGTGTGTGTGTGTGTATGTGTGTGCATGTGCGTGTGTGTGTGTGTGTGTTGACCTGCCGCGGGGCCCAACTGTGCTAGGAGTCTCCTCACTCTGTGTCCTCCTCAGGTTGGGTCTGTCTGACGGTAACATCTCTGGAACAATGAACAAGTACAAAATCGGCAACATATACTGCAGACATGAACAACCAGAATCCAAGGAAGAGAGAAAGAGATCAAAAAAGTGAGAAAAGGAAATGGAAACACACACACAAAAAAAAGGGGGAAAAAAAAGAAAAGGAGGTTGGAATAGTTGGAAATGGTAAATAATGGCTGGAAAAGGAGACTGAATAAAAAGGTGCCTAAAAAGTCAAGAAATGAGAATAACAGAGAGAACAAGTAAGTAAATGAGTGAGTGTATGAAAGGAGAAGAAAAACGACAGGCAGAATACGCCAACAGGTGGACATTTTTATCTGGTGCATGTTGCAACAATACGAGACATTCTGAATATATGTTGTTCTGACAATAACCAAACTCCCAACCCTTACAGTGTTTGCTTTACAGAGTAATTGCTGCACACTTTTGGGGACATTCACATGAAGACAATGCTCACAAATTAATGCAATTACACCTTGAATTTAGTTTTACAATTAGACTTCAACCAACTTACGCCTAAGAAATCCTCCCATTTTTGCCCCTTAAAGGAAAAATTTACCAATGAAAATCAACACCAAACATATGAAAAGTTCCCATAATTCTTTGGCAAACAAGGCAATAAACATTTCCCTCCCTCTGGGTTTAATATGGGAGTAGAAACATTATGTACAATTTCTACTGGAGAATTAATGAGTCCGATATACATCTGTAGAGACAGTGGGAAAATGCACACAGTAATGCGCAGGGCTTTTTTTTTCTGAGAAAGTGTTAATAATGAAAGCCATACAGACTTGAAATCCATGTGGCAATCAAAGTGTCGTTGGTGGTTTAATGGAGACCATTCATCCCCGTATATAGTACATGGTCTGTGTTGGTTTCTGTGTGTGTGTGTGTGTGTGTGTGTGTGTATGTGTGTGTCTCTCTCTCTCCAATGGTATGTGGTCTTGGTGGGTGTGAGGGAATGTGTGACTGTATGCCCATTCCCAACTGTGTCTGAAACCACAGTCCTATAACATGCTTTTCATTATCATTCACTCTCTCTCGCCATGTCTCACACTCTCTCTCACACACACACACACACACGTAAGAAGCCGAGTGTAGTGGCTGAAACCTTTCCTGTGTGACATACACACAAATCTGGACTATGACAACCTCAATCAGCTTTCATGTTTACATATAAATCCTATCTAAGGTAAAGTAAACAGATAATCGCCCCCCCCCCCCACACACACACAGCCCTGTTTCGGTGCTATGAAAGGGCTTCTTGTGAGCAAGCCCAATGGACAGAAAAATAAACATTGGCTGTGAGGAGAAACTATTGTGTCATAGCCTACCCCTGAGTTCACCCCCCTCATCCCCAGCCCCATGACATAAGTCCAACTACTGTTCAGTTGTCAGTGTATGCATGTATGTTTACTTGTGTGTCTGCGCACATGAGGGGGTGGGGGGAGGGGAGTGTTTGCTGTTGTAGGTCAGTGTGTGTACATTATAGCTTCACGTTAATGTGTTTTTCTACATGCCGAGGGTGGAAACAGCAACATCAGAAGCAATAAAAAAGTGGACGTCAAAGGTCTGTTGGTCACGAGTCTTCCCACTTCCACTTCATGCATTTCATGAGGTGGGTATTTGAGGGATGTGACACAGCAAAGACAAAATGACGAGATAATTTAAGAAACAGCAGAGAAACAAGACATCTTTCATAGAAAACTATCTTAAAACATCAGGGCCTGTGCTTTCTCATACATATTACTTATTTGTCTTATTGTCTGTCTTATTTATTCTTCTTTTGTGGCAAGAGTTTTGGTGGAAGAGGTGTATGTGTGTTGGTGTGTGCATGAGTAACATGTACAAGGTGTGGTTGTCCATATTCACACAGAGTAAAGGTCTTTCAGCTCTGGCTTCTGTTTTTCTCTGCCTTTCAGTACAAGGGTTTGTTTATGAGGCTCTGTGTGTATGTGTGTGCGTGTGTGTGTGTGTGTCAGAAAAGCTGCCAGGGGAAGTGAGTGTAACCTCCAAACTAACAGAGGTGCGTTTAGAGAGGGAACACAGAGGGCCTTAACACCAGCAGAAGGCAACACACTCCTACTTTTTTTTATACACTTCATGCATTCATCACTTGCCAGAGTGCATGTGTACACACACACGCACATGCACACTCTAGAAAGTATTACATTTGCACATATGCACACTTACACACTGAAGTGCGAGCATATGTGTACATGAGCAAAAACAAAACAAACAAAACAGCAGCAATAGATGTATCTGCACATCACAACCCCTTCTACCTGAAACACAGCCCTCCAAAGCCACAATTCAAACATTATCTAACATCTATCCCCAAGCGCACGCATGCGCATGGATCTAGAAAAGAACCTATAATACACTCTGCTCCATTGACTCTTACTTCATGCACTGTTCCACATCCACAACTCCCTCCCTGACCTGTTAACTTGGTCTCTGCTTGTCCAGAGAGCAAACCCCACCACGATATCTACCTCAGTCCCCCCAGTTCAAGATCACAGGAACCAATTGTACTGGAGAACTGCAAGCAATGAAAGTAAATTACACAATTCCCAGAAACAAATTACACAAACGTACTCCTGATGTTTGTGATTATGTGAGCATATGTATGTATGTGTGTGTGTGTGTGTGTGTGTGTGTGTGTGTGTGTGTGTGTGTCCAGGTATGGGGTGGTATACACATGTGTGAAGTACAGTTTTTGAATACCAAACAACAGGCCACAGTAATGACAGAGGGCAGAACTCTGTTCATTGCAAAATTAACCTTTGGCCAGTGCAACTATAGTGACTACTTCAGTATATACACACAGCCGTACAAACAACAACACACAAAGACCAGTTGACTGGCAAACGCAAAATAATGAGCACACATGCTCACACACTAATATTAGAAAAGAAATGTGTATGCATACACAGATTTACAGACCCCCCCCAACCCCTCTTCACATACAAACACTGACAAAGAGACACATTTATGCAGCATATGCTGTGGCAGGCCTTACCCTCAACTACTGGTGCTGCATTCATTCAGGGGAGCACACAGTGTGCTCTGTATGGCGCTCTCTGAAAAGACTTGTGTGTTTCCTCATACATAGGGGAGAGATGCATGGACCTGGAGGCTCTTGCCAAGCCTATAAAAATCTGGTCAATGAGTATCAGTTCAAACCAACTGACTGCACATTAACCTCCAAGCCATAGAGGAAAGTGAAATGTACAGGAACCACTTAAAAAGGGAAGATACTGATGGCCAAATGTCGATATACTGTCAGGTTATTGAATATGTCATTCTACACAACTCTCGGCAACTATACTGGTCTGAAAAATGCTTATTTGTTGGGAGTTAACATGAGATGAACAGTCCACCTGTGCTTGCAAACTAATACTTACATTCACCTTTTTTTAATACCGGTCAAAGGAAAACACCTTAATATGTAGTGTTAGTTCTGTGCAAAAATTATTGCCTTGTTACCTTGTTTCATTTTAAAAAACTGAGTCAACTGTACAAACTGAGTACAAGCAGTCTTCTGTTTATTTTCATGCAAGTGTAAAGTCTATGATTTTGCAAACACTAAAGGCAGCACAGAAAGGGAAAGTTCTAGCACAAATGACCAAAGTAGCTGGTCTTGTAGGCCTACAAGATTCAGTGTCACCTTGAAGTTGACAAGGACCAATGTAAATCTATACTGGGTCTGAGTGTGAAGTTAAGACGACGTGGTCACAAATTCGCTCCCATAGGATGGACACCATCTGGGCATTAGTAGCAATTTAGAGGATATAGAACCTCTCTGGCTTTTTCCAAATGAGACCCACACTATTTACCAGGGTGGAGAGACTGAAAAAAGTACACGAGTACACACAAACATCTTACTGTAAAAACTGCTGTGTTTGTGTGTGTGTCTGTGTGTGTGTGTGTGTGTGTGTGGTTGTTGGAAATATTAAAAAGATTTAGGAGAGTGAGGAAAGGAAAGAGTGAGAGAATGAGAAATCGCTTACTTTGTGGTGCATTTTGTGTTCATAAGCCATCTAGATTCCTGTTGGAAACAGTGGGTCTGTGTGAAACACCCTGTCTGTGTGTGCGTGCGCACACCATTTTCTACCCATATGCACACATCTGCACCAGTATGCCTGTATCCTTTTAAGAGTGGGCTTCTCTTACCTCTCTGTATGTGTATCGCTTATTTGCCAGTTTATCTTACTTGCACTGAGTTTGTGCATGTTTGTGCTTATGTGTCTGTGTGTGTGTGCGTGTGTGTATGGTAAAGGCGGGACTCACTGTCTGTTGCCGTGCTGCCATTGGGCAGTGAGCCCAGATCAACATCCAAGCCGTCCAGACAGACGTTGAGCTCGCCTCCTGCTACAACTGAGCCTTTGTTCTCCGTCTGCAGCACCAGACTCAGCTGCACGTTCTCCACTGGAGAGTGGTGGTGGTGTGGGGGGTTGAGAGAAAAAGAGAGAGTAGATGTAGAGGATGGTGGAGGGGGTTGAGTGATAGAGAGCATAGATGGTAAGGAAAGAGGGAAGGAAAAGAATACAAAAAAGTGGGGGGTGGTGGGAAGGATGAAAGCATGGAGAATAGGAGAGGAAAGGTGAGCAAGAATTGAAGAAAAACAAGGATGAAAGATGAAGGAAATTATGAAAAGAAAGGAAAGTGAAAAATATATTGAAGAAAAAGCTCTGACAATTTGAGGTCAGTTTGTTTGATGAGAAGCTGCCCGCATTTGTAAACAAAATATTCACATTGGTATCCTCCGTCAGTACTCTCACACAAAAATGCAAAGAAAACACCTCAGTATTACTTGAATAGAATTTTGAATGTTGAGGGATTTTGATTGCATAAATATGTAAGTGATTTCTGAATCAACCCTTTTGAATGTGGATTAATACATACAAAATAGTTGGCAGACTGAATATAAAAAAATGGTTTCACAGACATGCCAACGTGTGATGAAGGGTGAGAAGATGTCACATCAAAGTACAATATTTCATTAAGGAAAGACTTGCTCTTCTTTTCTTTCCCAGAAGAATGAAGGGCTGCGAAAAACTACAGAAATCATTGGTCAACTAATATGTTACTGGACAAGCTAGCTATATTTTCAACTCCCACAGAATTAAACTACAGAAAATTACTTTTCTTTACAGGCCTTTGAGTTCAAACGGTCTTTTCTATAGCTCTACATATAATAATAACTGTTGTTAATGTTGATTTATAAAGCCACCTTTTTTGTGACAATATTACAACGTGCTGTGAAATAAGAGGACAAACAGAGCATGTCAATAAACCATCTGCCTTAAAAAAAGGAAATCTTGCCCTGTGGACTCACCTAGCAAAATTCTGAAACAATATTAGACCCCCAACAAACAATTTAACAAAGTTCTTTAGTTCAAAAAGTTATGGGGCTTGTATGAAATGAACACCAACAGGATGCTCGTATCATTTAGCTTGGTATTATGAGTCTGAGCTGCTCTGAAAGGCAAGAAGGCATAGCCTACAAGGATGGCAATCGATTGTTGATATCTATGTATTGAACTGACAGTGAAAACCGTCATAGGATCTGTCACTTCAAGCAATGAGGACACGTTAGTGTTCTTCCATCCTCCTATGTCCACATAAGTATGTGCGTGTGTGTTCCTACTTCTATCATTGAGCATCTTGAGTATGCTGTTGTACTTTTCCAGAGTGAGTGTAGGTGTGTATCCTTACTCTTGCCATTGTGCGTTCGCAGTGTGTCCAGTAGGTCGATGGTGGCACTGCCCAAGAGCTCCTTCCTCAGAGTGTGACAGGTCCAGAGTTTCAAATCCAGACGACTCTGAGGTGTAACATTTCTGTGTGCCACAGTGCAGAACACACATCAGCAATAAATAATCCCAGTCTTTCATTCAGTACACATACCATTAAAACAAAAAGTAGGAATTATTACAACACTGCAGTTCACAAAACAATTACTTCTGCATCAATGTCAAAACAAAACAAGCACTGTGTATATAAAACAGAATGTGATGCATGCAGCTAATTTCTGTATGTCAGGGAAAGCATAATCTTGTTTCCTGTTGATGAAAAATAAAATAAGATTATAAATAAGTGTGGCTTTTTGTGTGAGTGTTTGCATGTTTGTGGGAGCACACTCTCACAGGGTAAGGTCTTCATTCCACTGGAGCTCCAGGTGTCCGCTGCGTTTGCCCGTTTTTTTGGTTTCACTGGTCAAGCCGTCGGCTGTCACCTCAACAAAGGAGCTGAGCCTCGACTGGCGGTTAGGCAGCTTAGGGGACTGGGGCTTGGCTGAGACCACTGGGCACGAGAGACACAAACACATAAAAAAATATGAGTGGAAACATATATTACAAAATGGAACTACAATGCTCACTTACAGTACCACAGATTAATACATGGCATAGGCTAATGATATATAAAAACACATGAAAGTAATGCAGACCGGACGGGCTAAGGCTTGAACAGAACAGATACAAGAACAGAACAGAATTTCTTGTACAGCTTAAACTAAGAAAATGTTGGGGTTTTTTTTAACCTCACATTAAGATCAAGCAAAGGCAGGTAACAGAGCAAAGGAGCACAGACTTGCACTGACCGCACATCATTAATCAGCTTCACTGAGTCTAATGAATATCAGTTTTTAGTGAGGAGGAGGTTTTTCACTGAGCATAGCTTTGACAGCACATTGTAGAGGTAGCACCTTTGTGTAAAGGTGGTGGAACAAGTAAAGAGACAAATGTAAACATCGCCCTCTAGCTGAGGTAAGAAAAACATCTGAGGTCGCATTTAATCTTGGGAGTGTCTTTATGCATGCTCAATAATTAAGGTAAGGAAATCACAAAAAGTTGAATCAGTTTATCTGGATAAACGTTGTAAAGATGAACTTATTCAACTTTCTGTGACTTTATCTTGGATTTTATCAGGCCAAATGTAAGATTGACTACACAGTAATTATAAAGCCTAGACATTACAACAAAAGAAGTCTATTACAAATTGAAAAATTTGAGCAACTAATGTCATCATAGGAAAGACCATATGGGGTAAAACTGAAAAGTTATAATTAAACAGGCTAAGCGGCTTTAGGCTCTTGCGGGCCTGCTGAGAATCCTGTTATGGCATGTGGAAGTCATATGTATGCAGACTTGTTTTCCCTAAATCACTGTTTTAAATCAGTATGAATCACACAAGCCATTGATGTCCACCTCGGACTCTATTTCATCAAAGTCAAGCATGGAATGAAAGAGCTACAAAAAAGTGCAATCTTTGACCTTTCCCATCACCAATGAGACATCAGCACTTAGGTATATAATAATAGTGTGCTATCTTTGAATTCATAAACATCTGTCAAGCTAAAAAAAATCATTATTAATCTGCAGTAATTCTCTGGACAGAGGATGGAAGTGACACAGAGAAGTGGAAGAGAGCTGACACAGTAAGATTAAGAATGAAACTGAGACAGACAATAATTGTGGAGATCAACAGTGAGGTCATTTTACGAGATAAAGCAAAGTCCAAAGAGACACTGGTGGCTGAAATTTATGAGTTGATAATGAGTAAAGACGTCTGACAGTAGGGGGAGGACAGCAAGGTAGACCTTTGTGAAATAGTACATTTAATGTTTTGGGTTTTTTTGCCTACATATAGAATAGTTTTACTTTTTTTAAACACAAACATCATTAAAATGCTGTCAGACAATTTCAGACAAGAAAATTCACACATCCTTTCAATTTTGAGAAACTAAACCACTTTGCTGAATCTTAGAAAGGATGGTTTATGACTATTTTTTGTTTGACTATAGTAGTACAGCGTGCTCCCCCCCTTTTTTTAATAGGACATGGGCCTATATCATGGTTTTAGAAGGCTTAAATAATTGTCCCATTGGATTGTGTTGAGGCCCAGCGAGAAGGTTCAGCAAAGTGGAAAGTTTACCAATACTGAAGGGGTGAGTGAAGTTTTTGTCTGTAGGATTTTAAATGATACCCAACAATATTTCAGTGAGGTCTGGGTTCCATGAAAGTGAGCCTATCCATTAAGTAGCATTATGGGTGAGGTTTGTCACAAAAGGACAATACAACACTAGAAATTGTTCACAGTCCCACAAAACTATTTAAAAGTCCATATAGTACACTGTAAAAGGAAACCTAACGGACTATATCAGAATATTAGCTTACTTAAATGGCAACGCCAACTTTATGATATGGTAAAGCAAGTTTAAACAAATCACAGGAATTATGCAAATACTACAGTAGCTGATAGTATTTACAAACCCCAATTCCAATGAAGTTGGGACGTTGTGTAAAACGTGAATAAAAACAGAATACAATGATCTGCAAATTCTTTTCGACCTATATTCAATTGAATACACCACAAAGACAATATATTTTATGTTCAAACTGGTAACCTTTATTGTTTTTTTTTGCAAATATTCACTCATTTTGAATTTGATGTCTTCAACATGTTCCAAAAAGCTGGGGCAGGGGCATGTTTACCACTGTGTTACATCACCTTTCCTTTTAACAACACTCAATAAGCGTTTGGGAACTGAGGACACTAATTGTTGAAGCTTTGTAGGAGGAATTCTTTCCCATTCTTGCTTGATGTACGACTTAACAGTCCGGGGTCTCCGTTATCGTATTTTGCGCTTCATAATGCGCCACACATTTTCAATGGGAGACAGGTCTGGATTGCAGGCAGGCCAGTCTAGTACCTGCACTCTTTTACTACGAAGCCACGCTGTTGTAACACGTGCAGAATGTGGCTTGGCATTGTCTTGCTGAAATAAGCAGAGATGTCCCTGAAAAAGATGTCGCTTGGATGGCAGCATATGTTGCTCCAAAACCTGTATGTACCTTTCAGCATTAATGTGCCTTCACAGATGCGCAAGTTACCCATGCCATGGGCACTAACACACCCCCATACCATCACAGATGCTGGCTTTTGAACTTTGCGCTGATAACAATCTGGACGGTCCTTTTCCTCTTTAGCCCGGAGGACACGACGTCCATGATTTCCAAAAACAATTTGAAATGTGGATTCGTCAGACCACAGCACACTTTTCCACTTTGCGTCAGTCCATCTCAGATGAGCTCGGGCCGAGAGAAGCCGGAGGCGTCTCTGGGTGTTGTTGATATATGGCTTTCGCTTTGCATGGTAGAGTTTTAACTTGCACTTGTAGATGTAGCGACGAACTGTGTTAACTGACGATGGTTTTCCGAAGTGTTCCTGAGCCCACGTGGCAATATCCTTTACAGAATGATGTCGGTTTTTAATGGAGTGCCGCCTGAGGGATCAAAGGTCACGGGCATTCAATGGTTTTCGGCCTTGCCGCTTACGTGCAGAGATTTCTCCGGATTCTCTGAATCTTTTGATGATGTTATGGACTGTAGATGATGAAATCCCTAAATTCCTTGCAATTGAACGTTGAGAAACATTGTTCTTAAACTGTTGGACTATTTGCTCACGCAGTTGTTCACAAAGCGGTGAACCTGGCCCCATCCTTGCTTGTGAACGACTGAGCCTTGCGGGGATGCTCCTTTTATACCCAATCATGACACTCACCTGTTTCCAATTAAACTGTTCACCTGCGGAATGTTCCAAACAGGTATTTTTTGAGCATTCCTCAACTTTCCCAGTCTTTTGTTGCCCCTGTCCCAGCTTCTTTGGAACGTGTTGCAGGCATCAAATTCAAAATGAGTGAATATTTGCAAAAAAACAATAAAGTTTATCAGTTTGAACATTAAATATCTTGTCTTTGTAGTGTATTCAATTGAATATAGGTCGAAAAGGATTTGCAAATCATTGTATTCTGTTTTTATTCACGTTTTACACAACGTCCCAACTTCATTGGAATTGGGGTTTGTATACAAATACTATCAACACTTTGGTTCAACTGTGATTGTTTTAAATGTGCTATATAAATAAACTTGACTTAACTCGACTTGACTTGACTACAATCAATAGTTATCTACATTAATGTGACATGGGTTTAAAGATCTGTCTTTTTGGCCATGAATGTTAACTTCAACATCTGGTAAATGCATGTTCTCAGAGGTCAAACAAGCCATTTGTTTCAAAATGAGGAAAAGACAATGTCCAGCGATTATTTCATATCGTGGACTATGCACAGAGGAAAGGGGAACCCATGCTGATAATATCAATGGATGCTGAGAAGGTGTGTGACAGGATCGAGCCTAGCTTTATGTTTCAAACACTAGAAGCCATGAATTTCAGGAAGAGATTCACTCAATATACCAAAACACTTTATAATGCCCCTAAGGCTTAAATCTTAACTAATGGGGTCCTGTCGGATGCTTTCTCGCTCTCTAGAGGGGTCTGACAGGGCTGTTGCATCTCGCCATTGTTATTTACGATCACCATTGAACCGGTTGTTATCACCATTCAAGCCAATACAACCATCTCTGGTATCAAATTTGGTACTTCTGAGCACAAAATATCTCTCTACGCAGACGATGTTTTAACATACCTAACTGACCTAGCTGATTTGGTCCCTCCACTTTTTCATTGTTTACAAGAATATAGTGCAGCCTGAGGATACAAAATAAACATATCTAAGAGAGGTTCTGCTCTTAAACACAGGACTTCAACATCAGTCATTGAACCACTGAAGGTATGTCCTTATGGTCTTAAATACTTGGGCATAAACATCAGAAAACACCATGACAAAGTGCTCAAAGACAACTATTTTAATCTCCTGGAGAAAATCAAGACAGATACTCAGAGATGGACCAACTTACCACTGTCCCTAATTGGTAGAGTGAACATAATTAAAATGAATGTATTACCAAAGCTTACCTACCTTTTCATTTGTATCCCTCCGAGAGTCCCCAAGAGCTTTTTCAACAAACTTAATAAAGCTATCACCTCATTTGTGTGGCAAAATAAAATCCCTAGAGTAAAACTCGCTACTTTCCAGGCCCCTTATACTAAAGGTGGTTTAAATCTTCCCAATTTCAGATGCTACTGCCTGGCATCTCAGTTCTGGTTGATGTGGATTTGGTTGCACGCTGAGGGTAACCAGGTTAGATGGCTATCTATAGAACAACATGAGATGAATACTACTCCTTTGAAAATAATTCCTTTCTTGGGCACAAAGAAAAGCCTCTCGTCAATGACTGGCAAAATACTTTGGAAAGATCTCAGACAGTTCTAGTCTCTACAAAACACAGGCAAATGCAATTTGATATTTTTTCACAGAACATATCTCACCCGACACAGGCTACAAAGGATTGATGGGAATACATTTGCCATGTGCCAGAGCTGTAAGATAACTGAAGACAATCTGCTCCATATGCTCTGGAGTTGCCCTTACCTGGAAGAGTTTTGGATGTTCACTATAACCACTGTTTCAGATATCATAGAGCACGAAATACCATATGATCCCAGGATTTGGTTATTGGGTGACATTGACATGCTAACAGTAATTCACCATGAGAAGTATTTCGTATTACTTGCCAGCACCGCAGGGAAAAAATATCTTTATAAATTGGAAATCAGAAAACCTACCATCACAAAAGCACTGGCTGAATGAACTTTCATCATACTGCACTCCAGAGAAGATTCTGTACAATGTCAGGAGAAAACCTGCATTATTTAATAAAATTTGGGGCTCCTTCTTGGACTCTCTCCCTTCAATAAATCCACTTTATTGACTCACTTATTAGAGCTGTTGTATTTTTTTCCCCTTAACATGTCTTTAAAGGACTTGAAGTTGTGAATGATGTTGAGCATTGTACCATTCTTGGGATGGGGTGGGTGGGAGGGTGTGTTTATTTTAGTTTGTTTTGTTCTTCCCTTTTCTCTGCATTTTTTTCCTGTTTTCTGTTGTTGTTCTGTTGTTGTACTTAAAACAAAAATGACAATGTATTTGTTTGGTGCGTTGTCAATAAATAAATCTTTAAGAAAAAAAGGGGAACAGTTGTAGAGAAGGAACAAGTGAGACTGAGTATAAAAAGATTAAATATAAACACCTTCCCTCTGACTTTTGTCAAACAAATCATGTCAGTCTAAAAATAGGGTACACAGTGCTAACAATCAAGACAGAAGAAATGTTAGAGATAAGTTTGCTTTTGTGTGTGTATCATAAATTAGGGCTGAAGTCCACAAACACTCCTAAAATTCAGGTCTATTTAATGTTGCCTCATAACATCAAATCAGGTGGCTGATGAATGACTAGCAAAATCCTGCATTTTGTGTTTATGAGAAAGGTAGAGGGGGGCATGCACATGTACAATTGAGAGATTAACACTGGACATACCAAAATAATAACAACAACATTAACGCAAATTCCAAAAAAATAAACTTTCAGCGTAGCTAAGGAAAGGAGTAATTTTTTCCCTTTCACCAGAAAATAGTTTTTGGTTTGGTTCAGTGTCCTCATACAAAAAATGGATACAGACATTCCCATGACAAGATATTATGTGAAATTATGTATTACAGGTGAAAATTCTTGTCACTTTATTTGAAGTTCGGACACATTACACACACTGCTTTGGTTTCAGATTACAGTTCAGGCTAATAGATCAGTTTTGCTGATATCAGAATAATGTACCACATCAGTATCAATGCATCCCTCTTAAAGGTTGGAAGAGAAAATTAGCAGTTAAAAGATTTACCTTTCAAGGTCAACTGTGACTTCTCAGTGGTCTGGGCACTGCCAGGTCTGGTCACGCTGGCAGCTGCCATGACATCACAGCTCTTAAACACAACCACATGCACAGAGATGTATAGGTATGTGCACAAACAAGTTCACCCAAAGACAAACACAGAGACAGTGACACAGACATATAAAAATAAAAAGGTGAGAGTTAATACATATTTGAACACTCTGAAATACTGTCAAAATAGAAAAATATTGTCAAAACTATACCATCAAAGCAAACCTTACAACAAAAACTCCTCCACAGCAGACCAGGGCTTATATGAATAATGGTAATAGATAAAATCATGTCAAGTTGTGTCCCCATAGGTTTAATGAGAGACATATTTTAATTAAGTAAATGGCACATCACCTTGAGCAAAGTCGGTGATGCAAGCCTATTCAGTGCATCACTAAGGGCAGCACATATTCAAGGACAACAGAATAGAGTACAGTACTCTTTTTGGGAGGCTTTGCCGATGCCAACAATTACTTTTTGAATAGAGCGGACACGTCTTATACAAGCAAAGGAAGAATCCAGAAAACAGGGCCTTCCACACACGTAAACACGTCGCCACTGTACCTGCATTACTTACTATCAAGGTGACTGCTGTTGGTGGTATCTCAATTAGTGTCTGAAACCAGTCGAGACGAAGTCATACATGACAATGCTGACCCGACTAAGACCAAAGCGAACGATCAACTATTATAGTATTCAGATGACCAACTCGTATTGGTCATTGCGCAGCAGGGGAAAACACACACACACACACACACACACAAACACACACACACACACACACACACACACACACACACACACACACACACACACACACACACACACACACAGATGTAGTTATGTTATCACAACAAAAGGAGCCAGCATCTCCCGACAACCTGCTTTAACCACTTAACAAGCTTACTTGCCACAGAACATAAAGCTGCCAACGAGATGATAATGGCTACAGTTCACAATAACAAAGATATCTGGCTAATGCGGTTTCATTGTCTCCGTATTTAAAATATCCTTGGCTGCGCAAAGAACTCGAAAGCGGAGTAAGATCAAGGAGGAATTTTCACGTTAACCATTTAAAGCTAACGGTTAGCCTGCTAGCTACTTTCGATGGGTTTTTTTTAATACAAAAGGGCATGATGACAAAACTAGCTGTAATCAGCTGGCGTTTCACAAAGCTGTAGTGGCAATGATGTGGTTGTCCCTTATCACGTTACAGCTACTGACGCCGATAATGAGGTTTATCGTTTATTTGTTCCCCCGTACCTTTCTCAGCTGTGGTCCGCTGGTGTCGCTAGATAACTTTCATTTCCGTCTCAATGACAGCATCACGTGACTTCCAGTCATCTGGAAAGCGGGGGGTTGTGGGTAACGACGTCCAATCAGGAAAAGCTACACAAACTGCGCAGCAAAACGAACTACCAAAGGCTCGAATAATACAAACTCCTTCTTTACTTTGAGCTGTAAATATTCACAATCACATAATCGGGGATATTTTGGTAATATTCAAAATGAATTATAAACAATATAAAAACTGATATGAGCTGCATAAAATATTTTACAAGATTAAATACTTGTATGGCAGTGTCTTTAAGAAATTAGTGAACAACATTTGAACAGCTTTAAGTCTTTTTTCTTGAGGAACTTGGTTAACGATTCACCTTATGAACACATTTTACAAACTCTAGTGTTTCGACATCATTCAATCTTATTGCATGATAACCGCCAGCATATTGCCTCGTGAACCTTCTGTGCAGTTTACAGTAAGCTTTAGTCATCTGGGGCACCTTAACCAGATGTTGAGAAAGTAATGCATAATACAGCTATATTAATTGCAGTGTGGCTGTGGCTGACTCACATCATTAAATTTTTTTTAAAGATTATACTCAAAGACCTAAAACACAGGCTAAATTGTTTTTTAAGAAGTCTGTGACATTGTCCAATCAGTTTCAATTACACTCAATAAGTGTCAGCCATACCAATATTCTCTAGTATTTAATGAGGAAATAATTCAATGATTATTGCATTAGCATCAGTCAGACGCTAAAGCGTCAAAAGTATATTTTATAGAGTGATTGTACCAAATCACATCATCTCCAGTAACGCAAGGGTGCAGTAATAACTGCTCAGTCTTTGTAAGCTATGGATGAACCGGGTAGATATCTCCAAGGACTTGTAGACGTCAAAGGGGCGATCTTGAGAAGAAGTTAACGGTCATATCCTCTAAGTATAACATTAGATGTGTAGAACTTTTTTGCAGTAACACAAACAATCCTAGATGAGTCAGTCCTCAATGAGGCGAAGACCATCCGCCCAAAGCAACAGGAAACCAGTCCACTTAAAATGGCAGTCATGATGGAGATGATATTTTGCCTGGGGAGGATGACGAGTGATGCTGATAATCATGATGAAGGCTGATGTAGTGGTCGTGGAAGTAAGTAGTTACAGCAAGAGGAGGCCCCAGCAGCAGACACAGCCATACTAAGCCATTGCCATAGTTGCCACAGAAAAGGTGTCCAAGGAATATGGCAACCAGAAGCTAAGGGAAGAGAGAGCCATACTTAATAGTCAACCCCTAGAGGTGAGCAGAGAGGTGGGAACAGGTCATAAAGAACGATGATATTTATTAGAAATTCAATAAAACAACAATCTAATGGTGTAGCTGCAAAACATTTCATTAATTTCAGAAATTCTACATATCAAGCGCATTTTCAGTTCATCGTTTTATTTTTCTTGATGATAATAAAATACTTGAAATTTTTCATCTAAAAATGTTTAATTCATTATAATTTGAATTAATTTGTAATTACAGTTATATTGTAAATGCAAGTATTACTGTTTCGACGGAAATGTTTATTGGAGTCTAAATCTTCATTTATTGCCCTGTACATGGCAGCAAAATACTGTTCTCACCTCAATTCCCATCGTGAGAAAGATCCACAATCGACAGCTTTGTAGAGGTACGGCGATCATGTACTGCATGGAACAGAGTGCAAAAAAAACCCACACCAAATTACTAATGCAATACACACTTTAATCTGGGCATCAATCCATACAGTACAGTCATGGACCTGTACCTCACAAAGGACAGCAGACAACAAGAAGACCAACAACTCCGCTTGCGGTGGAGACATCTTCTTCTCCACTAGCACCGTGTATAGATGTCTTTACATTTGTGAAAACAACAAAAGAGGAAATATCGATAAGAGAAAATTAGAAAGTAAGATATCAGAAAAATTATTTGGCATCCATATGTTGGAAGTAAAACAAAAAAGAGGGAAAACTTGAGGAATTTATCTGCACCAGTCAACTCCAGTACCTGTGACACCATTTCTGAAAAGGTGCATTCCAGTTCTTCCAGAAGATTATTAGAGTTGTAGCGTTCCTGTATATATGACAGATTAACCATGCTAAAATATATATTGGGTATCCTACACACAAAATAGAAGAACTTTGTTTGCAACACCAAGGTGACTCACTGACCACCAGTCTCCATAAAAATGGCGATCTCCAAAGCGCAGGAGCTCGGCAAAGAAATTCAAGTAGGAATGAGTCAGGAAGAAGAATAGGAGCCACAGGAAATGGGTTGGTGCCTGTGGAGGTAATATAGAGTGTCTCTGTTAACATGTCTTAAATGTTCAATGAGCTGAAATGCTCAGGTTTGAGGCATTTTTGATGACTGCCATCCGACTTTTGTTGTTTCTTATCACCTTTTTTCCTTTTGCTTTATCTTTTTTGTTTTCTTACCTCATGGCACAGTGTCTTGGAGTTGTCTTACACTTATTTGGGGTGTATTACATTGTTATGCAAAACTGCATGCTCAAACTTCAATAATTGAATACCCCTGCGACTTCATCTTCTTCTTCTTCATTATTGTCAAAATCATTTGAGGTGAGGATGTTGATGATGGATCTCAGAGATTTGATCTCATTACACTAGCCAACCAGGGCCTGTCATTGACCCTCACTGATCTCATCACACAGACAGCTTAAGGAGATCCGTGTTCAGCCAAATTCCCTTTTTGTCCACGGGATGAATTCTAACATTGAGAGTAATATAAAGGGTATTATAAAAACAACTCACCACAAGCCCCACCAGGTGTTCCACTCTCATTGTTATGTCCATGTTCTAGGTTTAATAAAGAGAGAGGTCATTTGCTGAAGCATGGGATTATTCAGTTGTTCTCATATCAAATGGTAGGGACCATACATATCACTCACAGAGAATGAGTTTTCTGACCTCTGGAAGATGGGCTCAATCCACTGAAGGAAAAACAAAAGCACTGGTCGTAATAATGCCATTCAACATAAGTGCAGCAGTGTAAATGAGCAGATTTAAAAACTATTTATCCCAAAATTTGAGAGACAACATAAAACTCAACAGCATGAAATGAAAAAAATCAAATACATTTCACTATTGATTTGTAGTGTCACAGTGAAAATACTCTATACAAGACAAAAGACTAATTAATGGACAAAACATGCCCATTAACAAACCACCTGCTGCACGATTCCAACCATGATCTGAGTAAGGATCACCTGTAGGTAGGAGAGGCCATGATTACAGACATATACTGTTTTATTTTTATGCACCACAAATATATTCTCAAAATGCATCAAATAACTTAGTAATGTTGCCTCTCACATTTAACACACAAATGACCTAACATGTCTTGGCCATCATTTTTTGGCCAACCCACAACCTTTTCCACGAATTACTAAAAAACCTCAAGGGCAACACTATATTTCACAGTCACACAGTCATCAACTACTCATGAGACATTATGTCAACTTTATCTGTCTCATTTTATCATGTCCTAAACTGCCCTTCTCCAATGGAAGCTGTAGGTTGGCCAGTTTCAGTCTCATTTGCTTTGCCATAAGAAGGCTATGAGAGCATTATTCAACTCTGATAGTGATTTACGCAATAATAATATATGGACCATTTGAAACGGATATAATAAGATTGGTAGAACATTCATTTTAAATAGACGTACCCTCCCCAGCAATTACAAAGGAAAACTGGACCAACGGGTGGGGAACCTGCTTAATACGCTGGATTAAAGGAGTAAAATTGACCATATACAAATCAGGTAGAGAGGGGATAATATGGATGCCTAAATAAGTAAATCCTGATCTGATTATATTTTTAATTGTTTCCTCTGTTTTGGATAACAGAATTGTTGTTGTGAAGTGTCAGTAAGTACCAAGAAGTGCTGCACGGTGTGTGTAACATGGCTGTAATGTGTGTGGGCACCTGTGTGTTAACCTGCTGATGACTGGAGGAATGGGGGTACTTTTATTTTCTCAAAGGCCACGTGCTGGACTTGTCATGCAAGTGGAAAAACATACAGTCAGGATTAAAGCCCCAGCAATACTTACTTGCAACATTCCACTCATTTGCCATTGAATGCCAAGGGTTTGCAGATACCATTCGAGAACTCTCTAAGCTGATTTTGCCAAATGGCACAATTTCAACTGGAGAGAGGGGGCTTATCAGTGAATACAGCTGGTGTAGTATGGTTGAATGCAAGTCTGCAGAGTCAAGGCCCTCAATGACATGACCACTGCTCTAAACACCAAACTAAAGTCTTGGGAGCTTGAATCTGGCGTGGATGTGTTTTTTCACTTGTGCCTCCACCCGCTGATGGCTGCCTGTCTGTTATGCATGGTTTTTTGCTATATCTAGAATTGGTGATATTAGCCCCTCATAAACTGTACAGCAATGGAATGCTGTTAGGTGATCACCAGCTTAGTTAAAGTAGCCTACTTATTTCCCTGCAGTATTCAAAATATGCTCATAAGTCATGAGCACGTAAGAGTTCTGTCCTTCGGGTAGAATTTGCTTGTAAAAGCTAACACTTGGGAGTGGCATGGTGGTGCAGTGGTTAGCGTGGTTGTCTCACAGCAAGAAGTTCCTGGGTTTGAGCCCCGGGGTAGTCCACCCTTGGGGGTCGTCCTCCATGTGGAGTTTGCATATTCTCTCTGTGTCTGCGTGGGTTTCCTCCGGGTGCTCCGGTTTCCTCTCACAGTCCTAAGATATGTAGGTCAGGTGACTCAGCTGTACTAAATTGTCCCGAGGTGTGTGTGTGTGTGTGTGTGTGTGTGTGTGTGTGTGTGTGTGTGTGTGTGTGTGTGTTTCAGCCCTGTGATGGACTGGCGGCCTATCCAGGGTGTCTCCCTGTTTGCCGCCCAATGACTGCTGGGATAGGCTCCAGCATCCCCGCAACCCTGAGCAGGATAAGCGGTTTGGATAACAGATGAATGGATGGATCTTATCATGTCAGACAATGCAATTTTCCATCATTGATGGCACTATGCAACTTATGATGGTAACTTTCCTGAGTATAGAAACCATCTATACATATTTTTCCCCCCAGTTTTTTCATTTCATCCAACTATCAATTAAAGGTGCTTCAGGTCATTTTTATCTGAATCCTGAAGTCTATTGCTCAGGAATGGGAATGACAACAACATATCGACAAGACAAATTCAGACAGAAAGGTGAGGGGAACAGCATGTTTGACTACATGGGGGGGGTGAAGCATGGTGAGTGGATGTGGGGGGCTTCTGTTTGCACTGCATCCTCTCTTTCCACTGATCTGGTCTATGGCTTCTCTGGAAACTGCTGTCTGTCTTTTATTGTGACTTTTATTCATGACTGTTTCTTCACCATGTGTGGCAGCTACGCATCACATTTCACTGTGTACTCTCTCTGTGTAAGTGATGTGTCAGGCTCTGCTTACTATGTGGATGTGTGTATGCTCTCTTTTTTAATTCCAGGTCTCTGTAGTGTAACAGGAGTGGACTTATCGCGTTTTATTTTTGCTGAAGTTTGACAAAGTGTTCCTCACTCTCTCTGTACTTGTGACTTTTTATTTTCCCTTTAAATGCCTTTGTTGTTAACGGCTGCTTTTTTCTATGATAGCCTGGCCTTAGTGCCTTACCCAGATGTAGTAGTGGTCAAATTTTATTTTTATTTTATGCACACTGCAACTCACTCGCCTTGTAATAATAGGCTTTGGCAAGCTGTGGTAGGTAAAAGCACACACCTCCGCTCCTTTATCAAAATTAGATATGAGAATCTGAATGACAAATCCATCTGTATATACTGTGTGCATGCATTATAAATGTTTTGGAATTGGTTCTGTTTTTATAAACTCTTTTTCGCAATCTAAATCCATAATAACTACCTTAATGTGTGTGTTGTAACTGAAGGCCAATAAAATTTGATTTATAGCATATATGGGTGTACAGTGTGTGTGTGTGCGTGCGCATATTGACTAGTGGTATTACATTTCAGAAAAGCCGAAATATAACAAATAGCACCTTTGAGTCACCAATTTGCATCCCTGCTATCTATCTTCACTGCCTTCATTTCCAAACGCTGCTTGTGTACCAAACCTCAACAATAGTAGCATCATTATGGTTCAGTTCACCATTTCCAGCAGCCTCTGCAGTAGTTTGTTGATGCGAACCTTGGGAGTACCGGGGAAGTCTCTCTGGTAGCACAGAGTTGGGGCCAGGAGGAAGTAGTAAAGGTCTGAATAGCCGATAAAAGGGTGCGTTAGAGGACAAAATGCAAAGCCATTAAAATTCCTTCAAATCTTTTTTTTTTTCCCCAATTGTACTTGGCCAACTACCCCACTCTTCCGAGCTGTCCCAGTTGCTGCTCCACCCGCTCTGCCGAGGGAGAGCTGCAGACTACCACATGCCTCCTCTGATACATGTGGAGTTGCCAGCCGCTTCTTTTCACCTGACAGCGAGGAGTTTCGCCAGGGGGACGTAGCACGTGGGAGGATCACACTATTCCTCCCAGTTCCCCCTCCCCCCTGAACAGGCACCCCAACCAACCAGAGGAGGCGCTAGTGCAGCGACCAGGACACATACCCACATGCAGCTTCCCACCCTCAAGACACAGCCATGTTGTGTCTGTAGGGACGTCCGAACAAGCCAGGGGTAACATGGGGATCCGAACCAGTGGGCAATGGAATAGACCGCTATGCCACCTGGACGCCATAGTTCCTTCAAATCTTATGGATCTCTTTCTCTCTCTGTGCTTCTGGCTCTCACTGTTTTTTGCCTTCAAGTATATATCGCATATCATCTTATACGAGATAAGAAGTAGCTTTACCTTTGAGAGTAAGGTGCTCATTGTGTCCGCTGGGTGTATGTGACAGACTCTTGCTCGTCTCTGGGAACACACAAATATGTAAAAAAATAAATAAAAAAAACCTGATTATTTAACGTATTTTGCTTTTTGGAAAGCTTTTCAGAGTTGGGGCATACCTTTGTCAGTTAAATGAGCTTGACGGTACCAATGATTAGTCTCCTGGTATGAATATAGCTTCAGACCCAAAACCATGTAGGACCACAGAGAGAGGAACGCACCGCCTGGTGGACAAAAAGGCCATCACGATCCCACAATCTTAATATGACTAAACATTATTACCACATTGAAAGGCATAGAAAGACTTTAATTACTAAGCACTTCATCCAATGGGTGAAAATGTTCTCATCTAGAGGCCAACAACTTTCACTTTAACCTTTCATCCATCCATCCATCAATTATCCAAGCCGCTTATCCGAATTCGGGTCGCGGGGATGCTGGAGCCTATCCTAGCAGTCATTGGGCAGCAGGTGGGGAGACACTCTAGACAGGACATCACAGGGCCTAACTACAGTTGTTACTCCCAATTTTTGTGCTTAATCCAGTCAAGTTCAGACTCTGATAGCAACCAGTCCTGCAGGAAACAACCAACGTTCCTCCAGTGCGAATTTGGCTGTGCACGTATGGACAGGAACAGGAGTTGACAATCAGAAGTTGATGTATAATAATGAACTGTGCAATGCTCCTGGAATCTCTCATTCCCCTTCAAAACTTCTTTTTACATTTATGGGTGGATTCTTTTTTGCTGCATTCGATGCTGGAGAAGACATGAAAACACATCTAGTCTCCGGCCTCTCTTAGAAGAAATGAACAAAACTTGAAGGCCCGCCTTCATAGTTGTTGAAATTGGAGCTAATTTTTACACTCTCATGACATTTGAAATGCAAAATGTACATTCAGACCACTATTGTGTTATTAGAAACTTAATGACAGTGCTGTACATACAGGAGCGAGTCCTGTTACACAATCATACAGGTATCTGTTTTAAAAGTGGTCATTAAAAGTTAAAGGAAAATTCAAATTTAAATTTCTTGTTATAACAATAAAAAACTGCTCTATAAGTGATCTGCCTTGTGATCTCTTTGGGGGGAAATAAATAAAAAAAAAACAACCTTTCAGCGACTTTTTAATTTTACATTAAACATGACAATCCATCCATCCATCCATTGTCTTAACCGCTTATCCTGCTCTCAGGGTTGCGGGGCTGCTGGAGCCTATTCCAGCAGTCATTGGGCGGCAGGCGGGGAGACACCCTGGACAGGCCAGCAGGCCATCACAGGGCCGACACACACACACACACACACACCCATTCATTCCTACGGACAATTTAGTACCGCCAATTCACCTGACTTACATGTCTTTGGACTGTGGGAGGAAACTGGAGCACTCAGAGGAAACCCACGCAGACACGGGGAGAACATGCAAACTCCGCACAGAGGCTACCCGGGATGACCCACCAAGGTTGGACTACCCCGGTGCTCGAACCCAGGACCTTCTGCTGTGAGGCAACCGCGCTAACCACTGTGCCACCGTGCCACCTTAAACATGTAAACATGACAAACGGAGCCAAAACATGGAAATGTATTATAGTCCAGCAGTTACATGTCTATATTGCACGTTATATACTGTATACCTGTTGACATCGCTGGGTCATGTAGAACTACTACAGCTGGAAATAGCATGAGTAATCCAAGATTTCCTAAATGTAAACCATGTGCAGAAGTTGGGAGCAATGTACCCTAGTAGAAGAAGATGACATAAATTGGAGGTGCATTTACCATACAAAATGAGAACAACCTTAAATTAGGAAATAAAGGACTCATCTCACCTTCTCCTGAAGCCTCTCAAGAAGCAATGATATGATAACAAACCCGTTGCCAGCTGAAATAAATTCAGATAATTCCCTTTTACTGAATAAATGTAGGAAAGGCAAGCTTTATGTTCCTCCATCATCATCAGTTTATTTCTGTTGCAGAAGTTATATTTAAATGTTAGAATGTGGAAATCTGCAGCCTCTCACCCAGCATGAGTTTGATGGATGGCCAGTTGTAGTTGTCCTCTATGAGATGCTCCAAGACCTTCTTTAAATCTATCAAGAACCCGTGTCTGTTTAGAGAAGGTAAACAATTTAAGAAAGACACATTTGTGTATGTGTTGCAGAGGATCCATCAAAATGATGTGTCGAATCATAGTGGAAATGAGAAGAAAAATGCATTTTATTTGTGTGTGTGTGTGTGTGTGTGTGTGTCATGTGTTTGGGAGTTTGTGTTCATGTTAATCTGTGCATTGGTTTGTGTGTCTTTGTGTTTATTATACTCACTGTATGAAGTTCTCCAACAGCAGGTGAGCATGAGTCAAGACCTAAAAAAATCAGGTGTGGCGGGATAAAAAATTCCTTATGTCCTACCAGTCACCCTGCCATATTAGCATACATCAGTGATTCTTCAGTGAGAGATCAACACTACTCTGAGCTTACTGTACTATATATATAGTCATAAGACATGAGCATTTATGTATAAGATTTGAGTCTATATAACCAAGAGAACTGGACAGTCAGTAAAAGTGATATAGTGATATATCCATCCATTATCCAAACTGCTTATCCTGCTGTCAGGGTCGTGGGGATGCTGGAGCCTATCCCAGCAGTCATTGAACGGCAGGCAGGGAGACACCCTGGACAGGCCGCCAGGCCATCACAGGGCCCAGGCCAGATGGGTGACAAATGAAAGGAAAAACCTGAATGCTTGACCCCTACAGTGAAGGGGTCTGGAGGCTCTATTATGCTGTGGGGGGGCATTTTCCTGGCATGGTTTGGGTCCACTTGTCCTCTTAGAGAGAAGGGTCACTGCAAATCAATACAAAGTTATTGTGAGTGATCACCTTTATGCTATGATGAGACATTTCTATCCTGAGGGGAGTGGTCTCTTCCAGGATGACAATGCCCCCATCCACAGGGCACGAGGGGTCACTGAATTGTTTGATGTGAAGGAAAATTATGTAAATCATATGCTATGGCCTTCACATTCACCAGAACTCAACCCAGTTGAACACCTATGGGAGATTTTGGACTGACATGTTAGACAGCGCTCTCCACCAGCATCATCAAAACACCAAATGAGGAAATATCTTTTGGAAAAATGGTGTTCGTCCCTCCAGTAGAGTTGAGACACTACTAGAATCTCATAAGGGGCATTGAAGCTGTTCTGGAGGCTCCTCGTGGGCCAACACCTTACTGATACACTTTATGTTGCTTTTTCCTTTAAGCTGTCACCCATCTGTAGCTACTGACGACAACTGTTGTCATCAAGGAACGTTGAATCAGCTCATCTGGACACAACATTTATTGACAGAAACATTGTGTCCAGATGAACCAATTCAACTTTTTTTGATTTTCTTACCTGGATTATTGAGCATGCATAAAGACAACTGTTGTAGTATTTTATCAATTATTGAAATGGATGGAATACTACACTCTATAAAAAAAATGCCTCACAATGTGAAAAAGTTTTCCAAATTAATTTTCAAGGTTATATTTTGTTTAAATTCAATATGCCCAAATCCCTTTCGGAGGCCTTTCTGGAGCTGATAAGCAGTGTGATTTCCATATGTAGACACAATGGAATGGTCTTTAGTTTTGCCATAAATGTATATAGATTTTTTGTATACCATTCACTTGACTTGTTTGCTCCATCTTCTCTACTCTATAAGCTTCATCGTCCTTTACTGATGGTGAACATTTGATAGGGGTTGCTCTTAAGAATGCAATTCATTTGACAAAATGGGACATGATGAGATGACACACCCACCAGGAGAATGATGATCCAGTTAAGGATACCTCTGTATTCTGTGAAGCGACTGTTGGAGCTAAGCAAGGAGTCCTGGACACGGTGGCAACTGGACAAAGAGACTACTTGCAGTTATTGTTGTTATGTGTCTCGCATGCACAGATCTTTAACAGCCTAAATTTACATGTAGCTGCCAGGCAATGGTTGCTATAGTTTAATCTAGCAGAGGCCATGATGGAAAGGTAAACCATTGCTTTCATTTGAATATTTCCAGAGGGAAATTGATGGATGCCCAAAATTTCACTAACAACAGGTATCCCAGATAAGATTAATGCCAAAGGTGGACTATGGTCTTGTCCAATATGTGTCAAAAGCATATAGCTGACAATACTTTACTTCTTCACAGTTGTTATCCTTTTCAATAGCCCAAGATTTATCTTTCTGTTTTACACCAACATACCATGACAAAAAAAAACAAACACAAGATTTCCCTTGTATGTTCTTGTACTTGACAATAAATAGGATTCTGGTTATCATCAGATTAAATAAAACAAGCTATCCCAAACTAAAATCCCTGTTAATCTTAAAACTAGCAGGCTACAAACAAGACTTAGTGATGAGAGTTTACCAAAGCATAGCTGCATAGGGGTGTTTTTGTTCAGGTGGACCAGTAACAGAGGAGGGAGGATGAAGAGGAAGCCCTGTGTCCTGTTCTCCATCTGAGGAAGAGGCATAAAGAGAGATCTTCCTCCTCATCTCGGAGTCTGTGTTGACTGGAAAACAGGCAAGTCCACAAAAATGGAGAGAGAAATGCAAAGCTCAGACACTCTTGGATCCAAATCCAAACTGTGAGTAGAAATATAACAAATATAGCTCACAAAGATCATAATCTGGCTGTTTACTACTGACTGGTCAGACAAGAAAAGAAAATAATGATTCACACTGAGTATCAAGATGCATAAAACGCAAGTGGTCTTAAGTTTCTTCACGTGACTGAGCCACATCACTCCCTATGATGGGCCTATGAGACTGCTTTCTCATTAGTAATAAGGAGAACAGTGAGGAGCAGTGAGGATAACCAGCTCTAACCTCAAAACGATGAAATCATAAAAACAACAGCAAGCATTTTCAATAGTTACTTGTGTGGTTAGGAGACAACGTGATCATCAGTCTAAGGAAGGGTTTTTTGGGGGGGGGCGTGTGCACAAATCATCCACATTACAGGAATCTCTTACAATAAAACCTACCGTGTTGAGAACAGCGAAGGGAGAGCGACGCCCCCCCCCCATTCATCCTCCTCTCACAGACCAAAACACTCCGTCTTCTAGATTGAAATCACACTCACACGTCAAGACGTCCATATTGGTATCTGTTCATATACGTTCACGCTGTCCCCGTTCGTCACTGGGAATATCTACGACCCCACACGGAGGATGCAAGGCTGAATAGGAAATACAGCTCTTGAGATGACGTTACAGTGCAGTTCTCCGTTTGCTCCACACGGCGGTGTGCAAGTTGATTCTACACAGGAAACACTCGGACAATGTTCCCACTGGTGGCTCAAATCTATCTATTGGCATTTCTCTCACGTGGAAATCGATTTCCACAAATCAGATATAGGACAAACAGAGAGTAGGGTACGCATATCCAAAAACTCTTGTAGGTGCTGGATCAAAAATCAAACTTGAAGGCAAGAATCAGACAGCACAGTGATCTTTGTCATATTCTTACCAATCAGATATAAACCACGTCTCGATGCATGCTCAATAATCCAGGAGTAGAAATAGTAGGAAAGTTAGATCAGTTCATCCATCCATCATCCGAACCGCTTATCCTGCTCTCAGGGTCGCAGGGATGCTGGAGCCTATCCCAGCAGTCATTGGGCGGCAGATACCCTGGACAGGCGAGAGATAACCTGGACAGGCCGCCAGGCCATCACACAGGGCCGACATACACACACACCCACACACACATTCATACCTAGGGACAATTTAGTATGGCCGATTCACCTGACCTACATGTCTTTGGACTGTGGGAGGAAACCGGAGCCCCCGGAGGAAACCCACGCAGTCGCAGACACAGGGAGAACATGCAAACTCCACACAGAGGACCCCCAAGGTTGGACTACCCCGGGGCTCAAACCCAGGACCTTCTTGCTGTGAGGCGACCGCGCTAACCACTGCGCCACCATGCCGCCCTTAGATCAGTTCATTTGGATTCAAATTTTCTGGGATTCACAGATTGGTTTGAAACGCACTTCAAGTCCAAATTCCAGAGGCGTCTCTCTCAGTGTGGCTGCTCAAGTCTCAAATCTCATTTCGAACTGTCCTTTACGTCGCTCGCACTCGTTTACGGCACCGCGGGGGTCCGCGACTCTTCCTCGCAACACGCTGATGCAGAATTAGCATCTGTGACCCGTCAGATTGTGATCCATTATCATTCATTAAAACACTCTTTCAGACAGGAAACGGCGGTTTAGATAAGGTTAAATTTAGGCATAAGTTTCAAGGTGGTTAAATTTAGGTATAGGGTTGTAGAGTTATAATAATAATAATAATAATAAACTTTATTTATATCGCATCTTTCTGAAACGCGTTACAAGATGCCTTAAAAAACAGTGCAGAATAATGCACATAATCAATATAAAACAACAAAATACAATAAAAATATAGGCAATAATGCCAGATCCGCTTCACAGAACAAGGTAAAAGGCGGTCAGGATAAAGTCACAAGTGTTTTGTTTGTACCGTGGGTCGGGCCCGACGCCACGAGGGGGCGTGAGGGGGCAACGCCCACTCAGTTGTAGTTTTAGCCCCTCAGTTTACGTTTTATGTACCCTATAGAAGAAAAAAAAAGCAAAAACAACAAAAAAATATTGGCCGAGATACAAATGTCATAGAGACTACAGTATGAAACACATTTGAAGTTTTCCCCATAAAATATTTGAAGCTTGTTATCTGATTAAGTCTCTTTTCCCACTGCACAAACATAGTGCTGTTATTTCAGACCCATGGACAGCGCTGTTCGTTTGTCCCTGACGCCGCACTCAGGAAAAAAAAATGGCGGAGTCAGACCGAACTGATGCGAAGCAAATAATTCGTCTTTAAATCTAAGTAACGTTAGAAGCTAAATCTGTCCATGGAAATAATATTTTTTCAGCAGATATCTTAGTTACAACAAGATAGAGCTAACAAGGCAGTTTTGTGGTTTTACGTGTGATATTTATTCAGTTTGGGAAACCCACGATCTAGTTGGCTGGCTCACTGGCAGCCTAGCCATAACATAACAACAACGAAAGACAAGAACAGACCATTTACCCCACCAATGCTCGTCTATTCCTACCTCTAAACTGTACTTGTTAGCTAGCAACAAGCTAACTTGATGTCACTGATGTCAGTTACTGATCATAGAATAGTAGGTGAATCGCTATCGCCATGTACTTCCTACTTACGGCTAATCTGACTGTTAGAAGACTAGACTAATACTTTATGTCTATCTCTGCGCAGATGAAGTGGATTATTAAACCGTTATAAAGAATCGTACTGACTACCGAACTTCTGCTGGAGGGAAAAATGCAGGCTCCGTTTATTCGGTCGTTTTGGGAGAAGAAGAAAATGAACAGCGTCTCAGTGACGTAATCAATCCACGCATGCAAGCGCAACACCGCCCACTTGTGGACAAACAAAGTCGTAAACAAAATAATAGTACACAATAACACATAGTCATACAAATACACTGGTGTTATATCTCAACACTCCCACTTATGAATCATGAGCTTACTGTATACCTTTTCATATTTATAGAACAAAATAAAAAAAAACTTGGTATAACCCATACCACTCACATTTCACACACCAAACATTGCCTTAGCAAATGTCTTCAGTTTTACCTTGGATGCGGGCTTCGTCATTACACCCGCAACCATTTCGTCTGTAGGGCAATACACCAATGACATCCTTTCCTGTGACTCCTTGGAGTACACACAATGGTCTGATTGGTTTTGTGTAAAACCATCACCTGTCAAACACTCGTGTAACAGTAAGTTCCAATTGCGGCCAGACTGCTTGAGGCCGTAGATTGACTTCTCTAGTTTACACACTAGTTTTTCTCCCTTCTCAATATAACCCTCAGGTTGTTCCGTGTATATGTCATAGTCTATGGGGGCATGAAGATAGGCCGTCTTTACATCCATCCGGTGTAAAATCAAGTCATATTGAGCCGCCTTCTGTAGAAGCACTCGAACACTTGTTAGGTTGGCTGTTGGCGAAAATGTCTCCCCATAATCCACCCCAGCTCTCTGGCTATATCCCTTTGCTACAAATCTAGCCTTGTACTTGTCGTGTCCGTCTATATCTGTCTTTATCGAATACACCCACCTTCCTCCCACTGTTTTCTTGCCCTCTGGCAATTTCGTAAGGGTGAATGTTTTGTTGTCTCTTAGAGACTCCATTTCCTCGTCCATTGCCCTGGACCACTTTTCTGATTCTGGCAATTCCATGGCCTCTTTAAAGGTCAGAGGGACACCGCACACTGCCCTGTATGCATAATCTATAGTAGTGAGTGAACTGTCATCACTGTTGCCCTGACTATAGTCAATCAGGTATCTCGGAGGGTTGCGTTCCCTTTGGGGGTACCTCCCACTGGCTGAGGCTTGTGACGTCACCCTTGGGTGCTCCTCGTCATCATCCTCGGGTGCTGACTGTGTACCGTCAGTCTGTACATTTTTCTGTACTCTAGGCTGAGTTGCAGCTGTCTCAACAGACTTTCTCTCTCTTACCCATCTTCTGGGTGCAGACCTGGTGTCTGAGTCTCATTTTCACTAGTTGCCTTGTGTACAAATTTAACTAGTCTGTGTTTCTGTACTTTCTCTTGGTCAGGGTAGTAGACTAGGTAGGCCGGGCTGTTCTTGTCGTGTCCTACAAAACGCCCCCTCTCACATCTAGAATCTAACTTTCCCTTGTCCTGCTGGTAAGCATAGCATTCTGTCCCGAACTTTTGCATTCTAGCCATGTTGCACTTTTTTCCTGTCATTGCCGTGTATGGCGTAGTGCCTGTGTGCTTGTTGAAGCATCTGTTTCTGGTGTGGGCTGCCTCCTGTACAGCATAATGCCAGAGGCTCTTTGGTAGACAACTATCTATTAGCATACACCTTGCCATCTCGAATAATGTGCATCCTTCTCTCTCTGCAACTTCATTTTGATGGGGAGAGTATGGGCAGGACGTCTCATGTCTTATTTTGTTCCGTCTCAACAGGGTTTGAAACTCCTTGCCTGTAAACTCAGTTCCATTATCTGACCTTATGCATTTCACTGTCCCATAGGGAGCTACATCTGCCAGAAATTTCTCGGTCGCTTGGACTGTGTCACTCTTTGTTTTTAAGAAATAAACACACACAGCCCCTGTGCACACATCTGTAAATGATTGCATGTACCTGAAACCATTAATGGACTCGTTTGCCACAGGACCGGCTAAATCAGTGTTTATCAACTCCAGTGGTGTCTTGGCTTTGTCTGTAGATTTCCTGTTCCTGTTTTGGGTAAACTTCCCTTCTATGCATACTGCACACTCTTTGTCAGGTTTACACACTTTACCCTTTATATGCATACCATCAGTGATATCCTGTAGCTTTATGATATCATCATAGTTGCAGTGGCCCATTATCTCATGCCAAGTTTCTATATCATGGCTCACATGGCACTTTTCAACAACACATTCAGTTTGCAAATAGTACATTTTCCCCTGTACAAAAATGTCAAACCTGGTACCATCCGGTGACATCAGGGCATCTCTGCCCTCTTCGAAGAACACACTGGCTCCGTGTGCTGTCGCAGACTTCACAGAGAAGAGCTCTTGGGGGTACGATGGAATATATAGTGCGTTCCGCAGTGTCACTCTACGACGTCGCCCCTCACTGTCGAGCAGACATACCGTAGCATCTCCCCTGCCCTGCACCACACCAAAGGTGCGCTTACCGTCCGCCAGCTCCATGCAGTGTTTCTCTGGCTCGAACGAGCTGTCAAAGCTCTTGAACTTCTTCTTATCATTGACTATGTGGGAAGAAGCCCCACAGTCCACAATCAATCCTGGTTTGAATTGTTGCTGTCGTCCTGGTCCTGCTGAGCTGGTCTCTCCAGCATGCACTCTGAAGATGTAGTTCTCTTCTTCCGCAGCATTCCCGGTTCCTGACCTCGACCTGCTCCGTGACCACCACCGCCGCCGCCACCTTGCTCGCGTGCACACCTGGCTCCATCAGCGCGGTCCTTCTTGCACACTTTGTCCGTGTGACCCTTGATCCGGCAGAAGCTGCACCACACGCTGCGTGAACAGTCCGTTTTCCGATGGCCTTTGTCACCGCATCGCCAGCACACCGTTTGTTCATCATCTCCCTCACAGCGTTTCACTGGCTTTTTCTTAGGCGCTGCGTGGGCCTTCATCACCCTCTCGGACGTCTCGTCCGATGCTGTAGCATTAGCTACATCTGCCGCCTCAAAGTTTCTCAATTTGGCCTTAAATTGTCCCAATGTAAACTCACTGTCGCCATGTGTCACCATTAGAGTGAATGGCTTATATCTCTCAGGTAACCCCCTCATCACCATGGCCATCATTAGTCCCTCACTCGGTGCTTCTCCCGCCCCTTTGAGAGCCGTAATGATTTGTTCAGCTCGGATAATGTATTCGGTTATCATCTCATTATCAGCTTTCTTTAGCCCAGTCAATTTTACATACAGAGTGACAATCCGGGGTCTGCCCTTACCAATGTAATGTTCCCGCAACACCCGTAGACTCTCTCTACCTTTGTCCTTCGTTTCTCTGAAGATCAGTCCCAAGCTTGTGTTGTCCAATAAAGGCGCCAATGCGCAGTAGGCGTCCGCGTTCCGCTCCTCGTCTAGGGCCTGCTCTTCCACTGTCAAAGGTCCCACGGGCTCGGTAAGAATGGTGGTTTTCAGCCCCACACCATACATGCAACAGAGCATTCGCTCTTCCCACAGTTCATACTCATCGGCCTGTCCGTTGAATGTGGGCCACCTGCTCTTCTTTCGCTCCATCTCCCTAGGTAGCGTTAGCTTAGCTTAGCGTTCCGTTAGCTTCCCGATAGCCTCTCTCGATGCTAACTAGCTTCACACTTGCTAACTTGCTACTCCGTGCTAACCTGCGCGCATCCCGCCATCCGAGGTTATCACACTTCGTGTACTTCTTTTATCAAACTACTAAATAATCCAACGTTATCTGGGCCCATAACCTGTTAGAAGACTAGACTAATACTTTATGTCTATCTCTGCGCAGATGAAGTGGATTATTAAACCGTTATAAAGAATCGTACTGACTACCGAACTTCTGCTGTGACGTAATCAATCCACGCATGCAAACGCAACACCGCCCACTTGTGGACAAACAAAGTCGTAAACAAAATAATAGTACACAGTAACACATAGTCATACAAATATACTGGTGTTATATCTCAACACTGATGGTCCGTTTTCAACGCAAAGTTTGGAAAAATCCCTCTTTTCTGAAGCTGTCAGCGTCTTTTTTTTTTTTACATAATAACCCTATGGAGCAGCCCGTCTTTCAAAAAACGCCCAAACGCCGTCGCCGGCGTCTTTTTCTGCAGCTCAGGGCGTCTTTTCTTTTCAGAAATAGACGTCCTACGTCAAGCACTTTTTTGACAGCTGACCAATCACAAGCGGAGTAGTGAGACCTTGTCGTTACATTTCACGAACTCCAAAATGGCTGAGAGGGTTATTGCATTGTGACATCATCCACAATAGCTCGCTGGAAAAAAGAAAAACGATGGAGGTGCATTCCCCGTGCCAATCCCGGACAATATGACCCCCTGTGGTCATATGTCCTCCCACCGACCCCGTATTGGCACGCCCACCGGAAGCGCTATTCCTCTTTCCATCTCCAACTAAATGAGATCGGTCGATGGCTGTTTCTCTCTCGCTGGGACTAAGAGTAAACCTGCAAATACGCAAGTAATCTAGTGATATAATGGTATATTAGATACTAACTTATAGTTAGCTTACCTTTTATCGCCAAGATGTTCGTTAATCCGGTCGATGTGGCCGGATTCTACGCTTGGTGCGGGTGTGTTAAACCGGCGACGCTCCATCCGGACTGTGTCTCCCATTTCCCGCATGTTCACTACACGGGCTACTTGAGGGATGTAGACCGTAATGAGATCGACTGCAATTTCTGTAAAACCATCAGAGGATCGGGGCGCCAAAGGTGGGCTGCCCTGTACCGTCAAAGATGGGGACTTGCAGATCCCTTCGCACCTGCTAACGAGGCGGCTAGCATGGTGCTACCTAGCTATAGCCATGGGGCGGAGGCTAGCAACATCCCTCCGATGCTTCCTAGCTACAGTCACGGGACGGCGGCTAGCATTAGCATCCCTCCGGAGCCAGAGGCTATCCCACCATCCGGGGTAGTTAGAGAGGACTGGACCAATGAGATCCTATCTCTCCCTGGTGAATCCGTGGCATGTTATTCGGCGGGTGCGGAACCCGAGGATTCACTGCCTGAGGAAGTAGACGATCAGGGCGTGGAAGACGACCAGCCAAGTTCGTCTCAACCAAACAAAGATGGCGTCGCCATGCAACGTGGGTCCGAAACATTCCTCGCCAGTTTCCGCGATCTGTTCGCGCGAGCGGTCAAGTCTGCCGACATCGTTACCGAGCCGGGCAATCCTCAAGATCCGGTGGTAGCCGATTTTCCACGAATGGCAGAGAGGGTCAGGGACTCCACTCTACCACCTTATCCTCACATCGAACGAGCATTTAAGCGGGCGGAGGCGGATCCGCTACTTAAATCGTCCTCAAAGTTCAGTCAGAAGGGGGTTGACGTTTTAGCAGTCCAGGTTAGGAACCTGAACTACAAAAACTGGAAAATTCCGCAACCAGAGAGGGACGTTTTATCGTTCAACCCTAACACCAAGGTGGGGTCTCGCGATACTCCCAAACACCCTTCGCAGTGGGGCCAACAGGTGGATCGTTATGCGTGTGATGCATGGCACGCCAGTACACGCGCAGCTGGACTCGTCTCAACGGCTGGGATGATAACGGCGTACATGCGCAAGCTCTGCAGCCTATCAAACGTCGAGCAAAGCAAAGCCGCCATCGCTACAGCAGGTATCGACGGGGCCGAGTTCGGTGACGTAGTGGCCAGCGAAGCAGGTTGTGAGTACATCTTGGAAATGGAACGCATAGCTGACTCCCTGGGATCGCTGCTGTATTCCATCGCTTTGGAGTTCTAGCGCAGCTGCCTCCACCCTTTCGCGCAGACGTCTCTGGCTAGAGACAGCCGTGGTAAAAGAGGAATTCTGCAAGGACTGGATGGCCCACTCCTGCGCAGGGTACCAGGGCCTGTTTGGAACGACCCCGGACATTATCAGCAAATACAAGGCCACCCAGGCCGAGCGCGAAACCTTGCACAAGGAGCTTCTCCCGATGATGAAGAACCCGCCTACCCCTAAGCCCGCGGTGGGCAAAGGGCAGGGGGACAAGCCTGCGCGCAAGCAGAAATGGAGAGAGTCTTATCCAAAAAGAGGTGGTAAAGCGGGGCGCGGGCGTGGACAGGGCTCACGTCCAAACTCCCAGTCTTCCACAGAACCAGCGGCCAAGGCGGCCAAGCCGGACAGCACAGACACTTCCAAGAAGGGAGCTGCCAAGTGACGTGTTTCGGCAGGATGTTACGACCCACACCAACAGACTGATTCCAGAGCCGTCTCCGGCGATATAGACGCTTGTTCAGGGGACACAGCGTGCGCAGGGCTAAACACTGCGCCTTTTATTTTGGTTTCTGATGCACAGTCTACTTGTTCTATTCCAAAGGTTGTGAAGGTGAATAAAAGTTTTTATGTTGGTGATGATGGTGATTGCGTATTAAAAGGTTTGAAACGCAAGTCTGATTGTCTGTCTGAATCTTTAGGTAAAGATGATGATAACAATGTAATAACATCCCTGCTGGAAATATTGGATAATAATGACATGAGCGCAAATGCGCCCCTGGGAGGGGACTATGATGCGACAATGTTTAGTCTCTCTGGTGGGTCAAATGGTAATTTGGAAAGGTTCAAAACGCCAATTCCCCCATCTGGGTCTCCTTTACAAGGACGAAGCCCCCCCATGGATGCAGGGCATGGCGGGCGGGGCTTCCCCAGATCCTTTACGCGCAACTTACACGCGCTACCTGAACAGCAAGGTACAGGAGGCAACGAGACCTCTCTCACGCATGTTACACAGGTGGAAGGAATTGGTCCTGTCGGCTTCTGTTTTGGATCAGATAGCCCACGGACACCAAATCCTTTTCGAGAACGGTATTGTACCCCCGTACTTGGGAATAGTGCATACGGAACCGGGGTCGGTGGCCGAAGCACAAATCCTAGACAACGAACTCACAGAGTTACTCTCGAAAGGGGCAGTCACGGTGGTTCCTCCCCTAGAAAGAGAAGACGGGTTTTACAGCCGTTACTTTCTGGTCCCGAAGAAGGATGGGGGCATGCGCCCAATCCTAGATTTGAAACCCTTCAACAAGTATGTAGAGAAGGTCAGTTTCAAAATGCTACGCACACCGGTTCTGCTGTCAAGGGTGACACAGTCCGATTGGCTAACTTCGGTCGACCTAAAAGATGCTTTCTATCATTGTCCGATTGCGGAAAGACACAGAAAGTATCTTCGGTTCTGTTACCGGGGTCAGTGTTACCAGTACACATGCCTCCCGTTAGGATATCGCCTCTCTCCTCTGACCTTCACAAGGTGTGTGAAAGCAGCGCTCGGAGTGTTGATGCGCAAAGGTATGCGCTTGGCATGGTTCCTAGACGACCTGTTGGTGTTGGCTCGGTCGCCGGAACAAGCAATACTCCATACTCAGGAGTTGATGGAATTCATGGAGTACATGGGTTTCACTATCAACATAAAGAAGAGCGTGCCATGGCCTTCGTGCCAGGCAACGTATCTGGGTCTGAGTTTGGATACGGTATCCATGCGCGCAACCCTTACGCAAGAGAGATGGCATTCCACCAGGACCACGTTAGCACATTTCGTCCCGGGGACATATGTCACTTATCGGATGATCAGGAGGCTGCTGGGCCTTCTGGCATCGGCTCACCAAGTTGTTCCTTTAGGTCTGTTGTTCATGAGGAGACTGCAATTGTGGTTCGCAGTTCACTTCTTGAAATACGGCAACGAACGCCGGTACAACAACCATCTTATCCTGGTCCCGCGCGTGGTAGCGCAGGACCTAGACCACTGGAACAGAGCCTGCGTGGACATGTCTGGGGTCCCTATGGGCCCCAGGGGACCCGAGGTAACGATTTATACGGATGCGTCCCTCTCGGGTTGGGGGGCCATCCTTGGCTACAAAACAGCGCGAGGAGTGTGGCCGTCTGGGGAGAAGGTCCACATCAACGCGCGCGAGACGGAGACGATTTGGCTGGCTACCCAGCATTTCGCTCAGGATCTCGTAGGCCGTCACATACTGATAATGACAGACAGCATGACGGCCAAGGCCTACATCAACCGCCAAGGCGGTATGAAGTCCAAGCGTTGCAGAGAGTTGGCCATGCAAATTTGGATTTGGGTCAACAGCAACGCGCTATCAATCAGGGCGCTTCATGTTCCTGGGAAGGACAACGAAAGAGCGGACATCCTCTCGAGAGGCGGCCCGCATGCGGACAATTGGAGCCTCAACCCAGCCATAGTGGCTATGATCTGGGAGAGGTTCGGGGTAGCTCAAGTGGATCTGTTCGCATCGAAACTCAATTACAAGTGCCCTCGTTGGTACTCGATGCTCCCGTCCGACCTAGCGCCGTTGGGGGTCAACGCGCTTGGACTAGATCCATGGCCCGAGGAGATGCTTTACGCATTCCCCCGCGCAGGTGCCTCCTAGACCTGGTGGTCAAGTTCGAGCGCACAGGGGGTCGGTTAGTTCTCGTGGCCCCGTACGAACCGAGCACCCCGTGGTTTCCGCGAATAGTGCCCTGGATAGTAGGCGAGCGGTTCGACGTCCCGCAGTGGGCGGACGCGCTACGCAAGCAGGAGGGCTGCTACTGGAGGGCCCCTGGATAGGAGGCTCCCGATTAGCGGCGTGGATGCTTACAAAGCCAGGCTCTTAGCTATGGGACTTAGTGCGCAAGTGATTCGTGTCATCTTAGCGGCGCGTAAAGACTCCACGTATTCCAGGTACCAGGGGTACTGGAATCGATTTGACCAATTTTGCGCTGAACGCGACATGGACCCCTTGTCAGTAGGGACTGGCCCTATACTGACTTTTGTGGTGGTCTGTAGGAGTGATAGACTATGGTCTTTCTCCTCGGTCAAAGTCTGTGTATCGGCTCTCACGTTCTTCCGGGGGAAGATCGAGGGTAGCACGGTTTTCACGCACCCGCTCATGACGCAGTACCTGTTGGGTGCTAAGAAGCTCTCAGCTAAGGAGCTTACGAGAGCTGAAACTTGGGATGCTTCCCTTGTTTTGCGCGCACTAGAGAAAGATCCCTTTGAACCCATGTCTACGGCAGACATGCGTTATGTCTCGGCTAAGCGAGGGGTTGTGAGCTCATTGCACTCACCATCAAGGGGATGGTGTTTTCTGGTGATCTGATGGTCACGCTCTTTACAGACCCCAGCTTCGTGCCCAAAACTGTGTCTGTCCTGACGCGTAGGGCCCCGGTGGTGATACACGCGTTTCATCCGTCACCGGTGACTAGGGATGAGAAACGCTTGCACCTCTCGTGTCCTGTACGGGCTCTACGCATTTACATGCGGCGCACAGCAGATATTCGTAGGTCTGACAGGCTGCTGTTGACCTACAGAGTGAGCAAACCAGGTTATGCCCTTTCCACCCAGAGGCTAGCACACTGGCTGGTGGATGGTATTACGGAGGCGTATACCAAAGCGGGTAAAACAGCTCCTAAGCTGAAGGCGCATTCTACCCGAGGGACTGCTACGTCGATAGCTGTGTTGTCAGGTATCGACTGGGAGGTCATCCGCCAGGCGGCGGTTTGGAGTGGTGAGACCACTTTCTTACGGCATTATTACCGGCACGTTAAGGTGCGGTCGGTTGCCGACGCTGTTCTGGAGCAGGCCTCTTAGGATGCTCTCATCAGAACGCGTACCCCTTCCCACCAGGGGTTTGAAGGGTTCATTGGACGGCTAGGGAACGGAGGCACGAATCCTGTCGTTGTTCAATGCAATAACCCTCTCAGCCATTTTGGAGTACGGGAAATGTAACTTTGGGTTCGCGAAGCGAACCCTAGTTATATGAACAACGACAAAATGGCTGAGAATAGAGCCGTTCTCCTCCTACCCGGGCCACAGGTGTGGTGCTCATTTAGTTGGAGATGGTTCGACTTACAAAGAGGAATAGCGCTTCCGGTGGGCGGGCCAATACGGGGTCGGTGGGAGGACATATGATCACAGGGGGTCATATTGTCCGGGATTGGCACGGGGAATGCACCTCCATCGTTTTTCTTTTTTCCAGCGAGCTATTGTGGATGATGTCACAATGCAATAACCCTCTCAGCCATTTTGGAGTTGTTCATATAACTAGGGTTTGCTTCGCGAACCCAAAGTTTCCCATAACAACCATCAAAAATGGAGAATGTAACTTAGCGGCGGAGAAGTTAATTGTGCTAATGTTAGTTTCTGAGCACAGTGAACTGTATGACATGACAGTTAAACTGTATCATAACATTCATAATAAAGAGGCCATTTGGAATCAAATTGGACGGATCCTAGGAGTTTCTGATAAGTGTTTAGCTACTGCTTGTCGTTAGCAAAACCAGAAGAAACATCGTTGGCAAAACTACCCTGTATGTAAATGTAGCCATAATGGTGCATACAGTTTATATTAATGGTTGATTCCATGGTTGTGTAAACTACTAATAAGACACGTTAGCCCCTAGCTAACGGGTCTGACCCTTTAGCCGAGCGGTTAGTGACGTCGCCTTGTGGTGCAGTACACTCCGTATCGAATCCCGCACCGGGCAAGAAAATAACCGGTTACATTGGTGGCAGCGGTGGAATACGGAAGTGTGCAGATCCTCAGAAGTCTCTTCGGAGTGTAACGGGGGCAGTCCTATGCTGTTCTTTGCTGGTCAGCCTGCTGCACGCCCGTCACTCTCATCATCAGCTCTGCGTTGTGTTCTATTTTCGGTGGGGTCCCAGGTGTTGTGGGGGGCCCTCAGTCTCTCATCATCATCATCATCATCATCATCATCATCATGATCAAGGAAGGAGGGGGGACACACAGGACTCTATTTGGCCCACCTTGCCATTTATTTTGGTTTCAAACCCTTCGACAAACGTCCAGTCCTCCAGCGGGAGCGGTGTTTCTTACGGACGTGGGGGTCGAAGTTCAACCACTGCCCGGACTTCACTCGTGTGCATTAGAAGGAGAAACCGTCCACGGGACTCCGATGTAAGAAAGGATAAACAAGTATTTTATCCAATTTCTTACGGACGTGGGGGTCGAAGTTCAACCACTGCCCGGACTTCACTCGTGTGCGTTAGAAGGAGAAACCGTCCACGGGACTCCGATGTAAGAAAGGATAAACAAGTATTTTATCCCACAGCTTGCAGTATCTTCTTACAGGGATACTCAAGGTTACGTTCTCCTCAACCAGCAAAACTGTCCTACCGTAAGAAACACGTGTGGCTCGGCTCGATCGCTGCTTGAGACTCCTCCCACAAAACAAAAATGGCCTCTCCCGCGTTCCCTCTTCCGTGTACCCACAAGACCTCTCTCTTAAAGCGACAGTACACGTATATGACGGTCGTTGTAAAACATACATAAAAGTAAATAATGACATAAAATAAAATGTAGTAAACACAAATAACAGCACACAGACAGGATTTGGTGATATTTCATACTCAAACAAAATAAAATAAAAACATTAATTTTAACCTGGTTACAGGAGCGCGGGAATAACAAAGCGCGAGGGCGCGCCTCCGGGGAGGGTGACGACTGTAAACTACTAATAAGACACGTTAGCCCCTAGCTAACGGGTCTGACCCTTTAGCCGAGCGGTTAGTGACGTCGCCTTGTGGTGGAGTACACCTCGCATCGAATCCCGAACCGGGCAAGAAAATAACCGGTTACAGTTGGTTTGTACGTTGTTTGTTTGTTGGGTGACACATGGTTTGATTTGTTTGTGATTGTTTCCATGTGTGCATTTGGGTCTGGTCTCGCATTGTTTGGGAGACGTGCTTTCGCCTACTTTTCCGGTCGCGCGTTTCCGCCTGCTTCCTAGCGGGATGATGCATGGACTTCCGGGTGGCCCGCGGTCTTTTCTCGTTGTTCGCGGGCATCATGGGTTAATGTTTGTCACGGAAGCTATAAGGACATCAAAGACAACCAGCAAGTTTCACGGACAATTCCCTCATTCTGGCATGCAGCCAACGAGGTACGTTATGTATGTTATATGTAGCCCATGTGCGGTCTGATTTTATGTTAATTGTGCTAATTGTATTGTTCCGTTTTGTGTTACAAGTTTTCACGGTGTTGATGGAGATTTGGAGACTTCATTAAACCTGTTCAAGAAAGCTACTTGTGTTCGCCGTGCCTTGGGGGATTTACAGTGAAAACTCGACCTGTTTCACCAACGCAAGTGGGACTGAAGATGGCGCCGATGTTTGTTTCGCCACCTGGTTTCACCAAGGCGCGTCGGACTGCATGACGGTGCAAATGACAGCTAAGCTCAGCTCGCATTTTACACACACATTAAAGGCAAGAAGATTGCATAAGGGCTATTTGCAAAACGAAGCCATAAACAGCTTGGACACTTAACAAGTTAGTGATCTAAGAAAAGGGCGTTTGTAAATGTGGTATAAGTTGTGTGCGTGAAATGTGCGTTGATTGAAAGTAATAACAACAAGCAACCGGTAGGGGTACATGTTTACCATGTTTTGAAGTCTTTCATTGACTACCTATATTTGGGTGTGATTTTCAAGATAAGAAGGTCTGACTGAATTCCTTTTGCATGTTTGAAATAAGTGTGCTTTGAAGTTTAAAGTATAAGTATAATTTCATTGAACAATATTGTTTGATGCATTTGAACTAAAAAAGGGGCTTACATAAGTGAGGGTTGTTTTAGAGAAACACTTCTAAAATTCATAAATATCACACAGCAAGCAGTAAGTTTAAAAAGGCTTACAGATTTATTATATTGACAGATTTATTATATTTACATATTTACATTAACCTTTACCTATTAACAAGTTTACAAGATGTCAGAGCAAGGAGAGCTTACTGATCAAGTTAAAGACAGTACTAGACGAAGTGAAAGAACCAGAACTCTGACAGAGAAGGGTAAAGGAATGCAAGACGAAAAAATAAAAGGTCTTCAACAAAGATTCAAATTAACATATGATAAATGGAGAATTCAGGTTAAATTTCCCAAGAAGATATTATCACAGACAGAGCCAGTATCTGATGATGTGCTCAGCGACGTCATCAGTGAAGTCCGTCGTCTCTCTGCAGACGTCCAGTGTGCTTATGATGAACTACGGCAAATCGTAACACCAGACCACGAAGCACATCGGAGAGTCGATCTGTGCATCCAAGTATCCCAGTTCATCGCAGACAGAGCCTCAAGACGATTGGGCGGACTTGCACCTGAAGAGGAAGAACCAGATTGGCCTGAAGCAGGTTCTCTGTTCAATTCTAGTGTTAGTAGTTTCACCTTTGGCTGGAAGAGGACCTCGCTACATACAAACGGGTCCACTGAAAAACGACAAGACGCTGCTGCTGATGTCGCTGCAAGCAAAGCTGTTCTGAAAGTGTCACAAGAACAAGAACAACAGGAAATACAGCGACTGGAAGAAGAAGCTAGAAATGACATAGCCAAGCAAGAGGCAGCTGCTATAAGGCGTCGTTTAGAACAAGAAGCCGCAAAGTTGAAATGGAGAATGGAACGAGAAGTAGAAGAGCTGAAACTAAGAATCCAGAGACGGAAGAGGAAGCTAAAATCAAGGCTCAACTGGAAGCGAAACATGCAGCTCGCCAAAGGACGCTGCCAGAGAAGCGAAGAAAGGTACAGCATTTGGAGATGATGAAAAGTCTAAATGCAGCACAAGCGAGAATAGAAGTGTATGATCAAGAGGAGGTCACAGAAGAAGAGAAGAAAGAGATCACACTGGATAGTGAGTTGAGAACAGTCCAGCAAGTGCCTGCTCCCACAAGTCCTCCATCCCCGTATGTGTTCTCTGCACCAAAGATTGTGATCACCTCCCCAAATGAAAGTACAGCAGAGTTCGTCAAGGTGCTAGCAGATGCAGTGAGTACCAACAGAATCCCAATCCTTGAGCCATCAGTATTCAGTTGGGATCCATTGATGTACAATGACTGGAGACTGTCATTTGAAATGCTGATCGACCAGAAGAATATCAAGGAAAATGAGAAGATCTACTACCTCCGTAGGTATGTGGATGGAGACGCAAAGAAAGCGATCGATGGCTATTTCCTACTCGGCACCGAGTCTGCCTATGTTGCTGCATGGGAGCTATTGGACGAAAGATATGGAAACCCATTCACAATCGCACAGTCGTACAGAGACAAGCTCCACACGTGGCCCAAGATGGGACCTAAGGATAGCCTCGAGCTCAGAAGGTTCACCGATTTTCTCCGCAGTTGTGAGGCCGCTATGACCCACATAAAGTCTCTGGAAATCTTGAATGACTGCAATGAAAACAGGAAGATTCTCTCCAGGCTACCGGACTGGTTGATTGCAAGGTGGAACCGGAAGTCTACTGAAATAGAAGAACGGAACAACCAGTTCCCCACCTTCAGCCAGTTCGTCGCATTTCTAACCAAAGAAGCAAAGATCGCCTGTAACCCCATCACCTCTCTGCAGTCACTCAAGCAAGGTGAAGCTGAGAACCCAAGAGGCAAAAAGAATAGAACCGTTGGAGCAAAGGTACTGACAAAAAGCTCAGATGAAAAAGAGGTCATGACATGTGTCTTCTGCAAGAAGAATGGACACACATTGCATAAATGCAGAAAGTTCATGAGGGAGGAAGTTCAAGAGAGAACAACCTTTGTTAAAGAAAACAAGCTGTGCTTTGGTTGTCTCAAGCCTGGCCACCACTCAAAGAAATGCAGCAGCAGAAGTTAGTGTGACGTGTGCCACAAGCGGCTCCCTACCTGCCTGCACGCAGATAGAGCCAAAGGCGACAAGAGGCCACCACAAGCCAAGGAAAAGCAAAGCCCAAGCAAAGAGGAACCCGAATCATCACCTCCTGAAGAAACGCCCACAGCTGCTACTTCACACAGAGCAATAGTTGGTGAGGCTGGCACACATACCTCTGCAATACTTCCTGTCTGGCTCTTATCTGCAACCTGCCCAGAACAAGAAGTCCTAGTGTATGCGCTGCTGGACTCTCAAAGTGACTCAACCTTTATTCTAAGCGAAGTAGCTGAAACGCTTAAGACCAACAAAGACCAAGTCAAGCTCAAGCTTACTACGATGACTGCAACCACAACAGTAAACTCTCAAAGAGTGAACAATCTACAAGTCCGTGGCTTCTACTCCAGAAAGAAGATCTCCCTACCACCAGCCTATACACGGGAGTTCATTCCAGCCAAAGAGCTCACATACCAACAAAAAAAAAGCGAAATCCTGGTCCCACCTGGAGCACCTTCAGAAAAAGATAGCACCTCTACAAGAATGTGAAGTAGGCCTGGTCATCGGGTACAACTGCTCACAAGCAAGCCCTTCTACCAAGAGAAGTCGTATCTGGCAAAGCAAACCAGCCCTACGCACAACGCATGGACTTAGGATGGAGCATTGTGGGGTGTGGATGTCCCTGTGTAGACTACGGAGATGCCATCGGAACGAGTCATCGCATAGTAGTGAGACAAGTGACACCAGATGTTGCTTCCGACGACAACCCCGTGGATCACGCCTCTCGAGGTTTGACTGCAGACCAACTTATGTCCTCAAACTGGTTCACCGGCCCAAAGTTTCTTTGGCAAAAGGGTCCACTCCACAGAGAATGCAAGGTGGGAGAAGTCAACGAAGATGATCCCGAGCTTCGAAAGGCTCTCGTGTGCAACACTGAGACAAAAGGAACAGAGATCTTTATTAGACCACCTGAAGAAGTTCTCGGACTGGACAAGAGCTGTAAAGGCAGTTGCAGCGAATGGCCAAAGAACACAAAGGTCTGAAGCAGCGCACCAATGAAAGTACAAGCATCGAGGAAAGGAAAGAAGCAGAGCTTGCCATCATTAAGTTGACTCAAGAAGAAGCATTCCCAGCTGAGATAAAAAGGCTCAAGCTAAAGAAGGAAGTTGCCAAGACCAAAGAAAGTAAGCTGCAGAAGTTAAGCCCCTTCCTGGATCCCATCTTCCTGGACGAAGATGGGATCCTCAGGGTGGGAGGACGTCTAGGTCAAGCTGCGCTATACCCGCACATAAAGCATCCGGCAATACTTCCACAGAAAAGCCACATATCAGCCTTACTCATCAAGCACCACCACGAAAAAATACAACACCAAGGACGCGGAATAACGACAAACGCACTCAGAGCAAATGGATGGTGGATCCTGGGATGCAGCAGTGCTGTTTCATCACACATCTACAAATGTGTGAAGTGCCAAATGTACAGACGACGCACCGAAGAACAAAGAATGGGCGACTTACCTCAAGATCGTATGGAAGCAACTCCACCTTTCACGTATACTGGAATGGATTGCTTCGGCCCAATCTGCGTTAAGGAAGGAAGAAAAGATCTCAAAAGATATGGACTCATACTTACCTGTCTATGTTCAAGATCCATTCACATAGAAGTGATCGACGATATGACAACCGACGCATTCATCAATGCACTCAGATCATTCATTGCCCTAAGAGGAAACGTTCGCCAACTGAGATGTGACCATGGAACCAATTTCGTTCGCGCAAGGAGAGAGTTCGCAGAACTCATGAAAGGAATGGATGAAGAGAGACTGAAGGCTCTAGGATGTGAGTTCCTCATGAATCCTCCAGCGGCAGGTCACATGGGCGGCATATGGGAGAGGCAGATAAGAACTATAAGGAGCATCCTGACTGCAATTCTGGACCAGTCTGCACAAAGGCTCGACAACACCTCTCTCCGGACTTACCTGTATGAAGTCATGTCCATCATCAACAGCTGGCCACTTACCGCTGAGCACCTGAACAACCCGTCCGGACCTGAACCATTAACCCCGAACCACATTCTGACTATGAAGTCAACAATCATTCTTCCCCCACCTGGACAATTCATCAAGCAAGATCTCTATCTACAAAAGAGGTGGCGCCGAGTCCAGTATTTGGCCAACGAGTTTTGGACCAGATGGAGGAAAGAATACCGTCTGAACCTGCAACCAAGACAGAAGTGGTGTAAAAACAGAAGGAACTCAAAAGTCAATGACATCGTCCTTCTCCAAGACGAACAGACACCACGCAACGAGTGGAGACTAGCAAGAGTCACTGAAGTCTACCCAGGGCAAGATGGTAGAGTCAGAAAGCTGAAGCTGCTAGTTAGCCACACCACATTCGATAGCAAAGGGAAAGCTATAACCAGCACAATGTATCTAGAAAGACCTATACACAAAGTCGTTACTTTGATAGAAGCAGATTAGAGTACAGAGTACTACAGCGAGTTTCTTACTTACCTGGTACCTATGCTATAGAAGTTTACCTGTTGAAAAAAAAAGGAAAAGGAAAACTTACTTGCAAACTTACCTTTCTAACTTTGAGAAATATCCTTTGATGATATGGTACCTGCAATAATATTGTTTTTGAGAAATCCCACATACTGTTAAGTTTGTGTAATTTGGTGGGAGTGTAAATGTAGCCATAATGGTGCATACAGTTTATATTAATGGTTGATTCCATGGTTGGTTTGTACGTTGTTTGTTCGTTGGTTGTTGGGTGATACATGGTTTGATTTGTTTGTGATTGTTTCCATGTGTGCATTTGGGTGTGGTCTCACGTAGTTTGGGAGACGTGCTTTCGCCTACTTTTCCGGTCGCGCGTTTCCGCCTGCTTCCTAGCGGGATGATGCATGGACTTTCAGGTGGCCCGCGGTCTTTTCTCGTTGTTCGCGGGCATCATGGGTTAATGTTTGTCACGGGAGCTACAAGGACATCAAAGACAACCAGCAAGTTTCACGGACAATTCCCTCATTCTGGCATGCAGCCAACGAGGTACGTTATGTATGTTATGTGTAGCCCACGTTATGTGCGGTCTGATTTTATGTTAATTGTGCTAATTGTATTGTTCCGTTTTGTGTTACAAGTTCTCACGGTGTTGATGGAGATTTGGAGACTTCATTAACAATGTAACTAGATAGCCAGCAATATCGCTGGCAGCTGGCTAGATCGCAGCTAGATCCCCCGTAAAATGCCATGCACCCACAAACATCGGGGAAAACGGACATTCACCCCTTCAGCTTCAAGAGACTTGTCGTAGTCGCCATTTTTGTATCGCGAAAATTTTGCAGTAGCTGTTGTTATGGCAATAACAGAATAGAGTGTAACCTGAGATCGCAAAATCACAATTTCCTGGAGGGAATGCCTTTAGTAGCCCAGTTGTTAGCAGGATACATGTGTAAATGGGTCTGGATTCAGTGCCTTGTGTTAGGAAGCTCTTGTGCGCTGTCTGTTTTCACAAAGATGGAAGTTCAAGAGATGATCCGTGTGTGTCTTGCCATTTTTTTTCTTTTTGATTAGGTTTTGATTTTCTGACAATAGTTCATGAAACTTTTGTAAGCCAACTGGTTGTGAAATAAATTTGATTTTGAAACAGTAGTCTTATGTTGTTATTTAGCCTTTCAGCAGATGCTATTGCATGATTAAATCAATGAATTTCAGTAAACCTAGGCATAACAGGGTGATAACCTACTGTTGTACTATATAAAAAGATTTGCCCCCTCGCCATTTTTAACTGCCCCCTCGTTAACTTCATCCTGGCGCCTGGCCTGCCGTGGGTTCTTCAATAACGACACCGTAGTCTAATCTGAAAGAGATCATTCTTCATCAGCGTAATTTCATGTTTACAGGAGACACTGTCAGAATACGCGTAGTTCACCTGAAGCCTCGTTTTCAACTTACACACAGACCACACCTGCTCCATCCGACAGCACACAAATGAGAACAAGCAAACGTCTATTTGTTCCTATCATGACACCTCTCTCTCTTAAAATAAAAGTATTCTACTTTTGTGAACCTCTCTTTTTTTAACTTCTTAAACGCAACCTTAGCTCTTAACTAATTTAGCGTTTCACCATTAACACAATTTACTCTTATCTTAGTCTGTTCAACTCCAGTGTGCAACTATAGTAAAACAAAGAGAAATTATGACATCATAATCTTACAACTAAGTATTGACCCATTGAAATCTGTTCAATGGGTCTCTCAGGTGGCTTCGCATGTCTCATGGTGTGTTCTTGAACTTCAGCTGGTGCCTCAGGTGATGGATTCTCGAGTGTGTGTTGAGGTTGTCTGGCAGCGTCAGTCCTCTGATCTGCTGTGAATGGTCCCATGAGAAGATCTTGACGATTCCGTCTCAGAACCGCACCGTCTTCTGTCTGAATGGTGTAGTCAGGGGTGGCTAACCATGTATCATGGAGAGCTATGTGTATGCAGGTTTTCATTCCAGCCAGACTCCACACCAGGTGATTTCACTGATTAGCAACCCTTCAACCAAAGAGGAAGAATGTATCAGTGAAATCACCTGGTGTGGAGTCGGGTTGGAATGAAAACCTGCATGCACATGGCTCTCCATGGCACATGGTTAGCCACCACTGGTATATGTCTTTGGTTGGATTTCACTGAGAACGGTTGCTTTCTGTGCCCATATGTTGGTTTTGTCTTTAAACCTCACCTGGTCACCAGTATGAAGTTCAGGTAGGTTTTGTGTTCCTCTGTCATAATAGAACTTCTGCTTTGCTTTTTGTTGTTCCTTGAACCTCTTCACCTTCTCTCCCTCCTTTGTTTTCAGCAGGTTCTCCTGGATGGGTAGGTTTGATCTCAGGTGATGTCCCATAAGGAGTTGTGCTGGTGACATACCACACTCAAGCGGTGTTGAGCAGTACATCAGCAGGCTCTGGTAGAAATCCGTTCCACTGTCCTGTGCCTTGTGCATCAGCCTCTTCACTGTTTGGACTGAATTTTCCACTAAACCATTAGACTGTGGGTAGTGAGGACTTGATGTTGTGTGCACAAAGTTCCATTCGTCTGCAGAGTGTTGGAAACTCACGTTGAAAAATTGTGGTCCACTGTCTGCGAAGACCTCACTTGGCAAACCATTTCTGGAGAATATGGCTTTCATTGATGTTATCACGGCCTCTGCAGTTGTAGTGTGCAGTCAACAGGCCGGATACAGGCAATAGTAGTCTGTAACCACAATGTAGTCTTTCCCTTCAGAAAAAAATAGGTCTGCGCCTACCTTCTGATATGGTCTATCTGGCACTGGGTGTGACTTTAGTGGCTCGGCCAGATTGCTTGTGTAGCGGGCATAATAAGCCACGCCTTGTAGGGTAGTAATAGTACTTATTTACCTTGAAAGATGAGGTTAGATCTGGGTCCCCATTCCCAATACAATTAGTCTCAGTACCTACGTGGGTAAGCATGTGGATGCCTGTCCTGCTGAACAGAGTGGTTAGTACGTTACACCCTATAAGATATCGTGGGGTGGGCTTCACGCTAAGGTATTTGACACAGCGGTCCCTAACGTGTAACGTGTATGCTGTGCTATGGGTCCAACTCGGCATAACCCTCCCTCCCCAGAACCAACAGGACAGTTGAGACGCCCCTACTATAAGTTAAGTACACAACTCCAAAATACTTATAAACCCTCAGGTAAGTATCCAAAGGAATTGAATCAAGTGCAACTGGACTTGGTTATATATCCGTGAAGACGTTTCGCCTCTCATCCAAGAGGCTTCATCAGTTTGTGCCTTTCTGACTAGACCAAGTTAGTCTGACTGGCTGGTGATGAAACTCATTTATTTAGCCTCTTTGGAGTCGTTATCAGAGCTATTGATGTCAATGGCTCTTTGTGTTCTGATGTTTAGCAACGACAGTCATTATCAGAGCTATTTATGTCAATGGCGCTTTTGTGTTCCGATGTTTAGCAACGACAATCGTTGGAGGTGTTAGTTTCGACTGTTGTTCTTGGAGGTTAAGCTTTTGAGTCTCCTGGGTAGAGATGAAAGGATGGCATTGTAAGTGGGAGATAGGTGATGTCGCAGACCTCCTCCTCTGTTGAGGGATGGTTTTTCCAGTCCAAAATGTGTGCGTTGCAAATGTGTATGGTTTGGACAGGGAATATAGATGGCGATGACCAGCCAGTCAGACTAGCTTGGTCTAGTCAGAAAGGAACGAACTGATGAAGCCTCTTGGATGAGAGGCGAAACGTCTTCATGGATATCTAACCAAGTCCAGTTGCACATGATTCAATTCCTTTGGATAACTATGACCTGGGTGAATGAGAACATTCACAGACCTCAGGTAAATATTGTTATAAGCCCTAAACTCCAAACACAGTAAAGATGAATCAATAGGCAACAAAATTTAGTATTAATTGAATGTAATACTATAGGATGACAACAGCAAAAAAATAAAATGCAAAAAAACAGAGTTTGACTTTCTTTGTGTGGTGGGGAACGCTTCATTGGTAGGTTGAGTGGTTGTGAATGCAGCTCCAAGCCTGACTCCTCCCTCAGCCAATCTCCTCATCAGGGCCAGGTTATCTAAGCCACCTGTGACCAACTGTGCAATCCTTTTTTTTTTGCCTTCTCTCTTCCTCGTTCTCGCATGTGTCTGGTAGTTGGTGCTGCGGTTCCTGAACTTCTAGCGTGGAACCTCTAGTATTTGCTGCCACTGTTGTGCTGGTTATCAGGAGTATTTCCTGGTGTCAAGGTTCCCTGCTAGAGGTGGTTCACCTGCTGCTGTTTTGCCTTAGTTTCTTTTGATTACTAACTGGGTTGACCCTTCTCTAGTTTGGGTTTTTGTTGTTGACCTATTTGACTTATTTTGTCAGTTATTCCCCTCAGCGGTCTGAGTGTCATCTTGTGGGAGGCTAGGCACTTGTGGTGAGGTCCCTGCATGTGTGTGTGTGCGTGAGTAGGAGCACCGGGACACATGTGGAGAGTTCACCAGTTTGCTGTGAGGTTTGCTGTGCTGCACAGAAGGTGAGTATTGGTAGCACCCCTGGGCACTCCTCAGTTAGTCTGCCTTCCACAGTTGGCGTCAGCCTAGCTTTCTAGTTTGGTTACCATTATTTGTGTAGGTTGGGCATTTTTTGGTATTTTAAAGTGTTTTTTTTTATTTTCTTAATTGTATTAAAAGATACTTTTTACAAATAATTTGTAATAAAGATTCAATAGCTTCATGTTGGTTTTAATCGTTTTTTTCTTGATTTCCTTAGCAGCTCCAGTTCCGGTCCTTGATTGTTTTGAGTAATTAAAGCATTTATATTTTGAACCACGTCTCTGTCCTTTTTCAGTAGCGAATCTGTTCGCCTGGCTAAGCTTCAAATCCTTAACTTTAGTTTTAAAGAGAAATAGTATTTCCTTGGGTGCAATTCCCCAGGTAGCGTTGTTGGCCCTTTTCTTCGTCTTAGCCCTCCGTCACATTTTGGCGTTGTCGGCAGGATACTGATAAGGCAGAGACGTGTATTATTTTTTTTTCTTCCAACCCAGTTAGTTTATTCAGTTACTTGTATTGAGTTTTGTGTGGGCAAAACAGCAGCGGGTCCTGGACGGATCCCTGAATTGCCGGCCAGTGCTCTGATCTCTTCTGCTCTGTGTCCCACCATGGAGGAGGAACTTGCCCAGCTAAAAGACTTGGTCACACAGCTGCAAGCTGAGAATCGAAGGATGCGGCGGGAACGGGAAGCCAACCAGCCTGGGTCCACCACCACATCAAGTGCTTCAGCCTCTGGGCAGTCTTCAGTCCAGGTCCCAGTAACAGAGAGACTGATTTATCTTCCCAGAGACAGGAAGTGTCCAACGTTAAGGGGTAGGACTGGCCTGAACATTGTTGAGTGGATTGAAGAGGTCCAGGCTTGTATACGGGCTCGACATTTATCCTCATCTGAGCAAGCATTTTTCATGTATGATCATTTAGAAGGAGAGGCAAGGGACGAGATTAAGTACCGGTCACAGGAGGAAAGGGAAGATCCAGCTAAAATTTTGGCTATATTACAAGAACTGTATGGGTGTAGTAAATCATGTGTGTCCTCGCAGGAAGACTTCTTTTCCAGAAAGCAGCAGGAGGGGGAAACGCTGCAAGAATTTTCTCATGTTTTAATGTGTCTAATGGATAAAGTGGTCAAAAAGGCTCCTAATAGTCTTGTAAACAAAGATGTGTTACTCAGAGACCAGTTTGTCGAGCATGTGTTTGACTGCTCCCTACGCAGGGAACTTAAACAATTTGTCCGGGGTCACCCTACCGCCACCTTGATAGATGTCCGCAGTGAGGCCATTAGGTGGGAGCAAGAAGGGATGCCAGGGGACGGGAGAGGTAGAGGTCATTCTGTCCCCTCTGTAATTGGTTTCCAGCACATAGTCCAGGGCGGCCATGCCGGCTTTAGCAAGACAAGTAATACTTTAGTTAGTTCTGAGCTAAATGAACTGAAGGAAATTCTCAGAAATCAGTAAGAGCAGTTGAACCAGCTTACCAGAAGTCTTTCAGCCCTTAATAATGCCCCCAAAACTCAGTTGAATCATCGCAAGAGAACTGCCATTTGTTGGAGGTGCCAACAGTGTGGTCACTTATCCAGGGAGTGTCGTAGCGAGTATGTAGCTGCGCAGCCCCAGCCAGCCTCTGTAGCAGCGAACTCCAGCTCTGATAGGGACTGTCCTTTAAACCAGGGAAACTTTCACCCCCTGAACTGTTGAGCCAAAGTTCAGGTGGGGGCGCCCCCGGCTCAGAGTCCGTAGCAGATGGTTCAGAAAATTTGGTGTCAGCTTGCCCAACTATGAACATACTAATGGGTGGGGTTTCCGTTCCATGTCTGGTTGACACGGGGTCAATGGTATCAACTGTGACTGAGAGTTTCTTTGTAAAGCATTTTGAACTTTGGGGCCCAGAAAAACTCCATTCTTGCAACTGATTAAAGCTGAATGCTGCTAATGGGCTAGCAATCCCATATGTAGGCTACTTTGAGTTGGATGTACAGCTATGTCGTAAAGTGATTGCCAACCGGGGAGTGTTGGTGGTTAAAGATCCCCCACACAGTGTACCCTCAGTACCGGGTGTGTTGGGGATGAACATTATTAAGGAATGTTTCAAGGAGTTGTTTGTACAGCATGGCCCTGCCCTCTTTAACTTACCCTCTGTGTTGCAGGCTCCCACCACAATTCAGCAGGCCCTCCAGCAATGTCATAAGGTCCAGGCGAATGTCCCCCCTGATCACTCAGGTTGTGTTAAAGTGAAAGGACGGAGGGTATGTAGAGTCTTAGGGGGTACTATGAAGATTGTGGCAGCTACCTGCTCCCAACATTACCCATCAGACGATGCTTTATTTGAGCCCCTTAGTCAAGGTTTGTCTGCAGGGTTGTTAGCATCCCTAGCACTGGTCAGCGTGACTGGGGGTACTGTTTACATCCCCATTGTCAATGTAGGGACCCAGGATGTTTTGCTGTACCCACGCACTGTGCTAGGTACACTGACTCATGCTCACCTGGTGAGCTTACCTACAGGTCTTGAGGAAGAGGTAGTAGCAGCCACAGTTTCCTCTCAGACTGTTTTCAGTTCAGTGCAGGAAAAGATTGCTGCAGTTGACTTAACGGCTCTCACAGAGCCGGAGCAGTGTCAGGTCAGGTCCTTGCTGCAAAAGTATAGTGGTGTCTTTTCTGCTCATGATGGAGACATAGGCTGCACTAATCTCATTTCTCATGATATTCCTCTAGTAGATGAGGTACCTGTACATCAGAGATATACACTACCGTTCAAAAGTTTGGGATCACCCAAACAATTTCGTGTTTTCCATGAAAAGTCACACTTATTCACCACCATAAGTTGTGAAATGAATAGAAAATAGAGTCAAGACATTGACAAGGTTAGAAATAATGATTTGTATTTGAAATAAGATTTTTTTTACATCAAACTTTGCTTTCGTCAAAGAATCCTCCATTTGCAGCAATTACAGCATTGCAGACCTTTGGCATTCTAGCTGTTAATTTGTTGAGGTAATCTGGAGAAATTGCACCCCACGCTTCCAGAAGCAGCTCCCACAAGTTGGATTGGTTGGATGGGCACTTCTTTGAGCAGATTGAGTTTCTGGAGCATCACATTTGTGGGGTCAATTAAACGCTCAAAATGGCCAGAAAAAGAGAACTTTCATCTGAAACTCGACAGTCTATTCTTGTTCTTAGAAATGAAGGCTATTCCATGCGAGAAATTGCTAAGAAATTGAAGATTTCCTATACCGGTGTGTACTACTCCCTTCAGAGGACAGCACAAACAGGCTCTAACAGGTACTATTTAATGAAGATGCCAGTTGGGGACCTGTGAGGCGTCTGTTTCTCAAACTAGAGACTCTAATGTACTTATCTTCTTGCTCAGTTGTGCAACGCGGCCTCCCACTTCTTTTTCTACTCTGGTTAGAGCCTGTTTGTGCTGTCCTCTGAAGGGAGTAGTACACACCGGTGTAGGAAATCTTCAATTTCTTAGCAATTTCTCGCATGGAATAGCCTTCATTTCTAAGAACAAGAATAGACTGTCGAGTTTCAGATGAAAGTTCTCTTTTTCTGGCCATTTTGAGCGTTTAATTGACCCCACAAATGTGATGCTCCAGAAACTCAATCTGCTCAAAGAAGTGCCCATCCAACCAATCCAACTTGTGGGAGCTGCTTCTGGAAGCGTGGGGTGCAATTTCTCCAGATTACCTCAACAAATTAACAGCTAGAATGCCAAAGGTCTGCAATGCTGTAATTGCTGCAAATGGAGGATTCTTTGACGAAAGCAAAGTTTGATGTAAAAAAAATCTTATTTCAAATACAAATCATTTCTAACCTTGTCAATGTCTTGACTCTATTTTCTATTCATTTCACAACATATGGTGGTGAATAAGTGTGACTTTTCATGGAAAACACAAAATTGTTTGGGTGATCCCAAACTTTTGAACGGTAGTGTAGGTGGATCCCTCCTTCAGAGTATGAGGCAGCCAAGGCCCACATCCATCAGCTGCTTAAGGCACAGATTATCAGAGAAAGTAGTAGCCCCTTTGCCTCTCCCATTGTGCTGGTAAAGAAAAAAGACGGTAGCCTTTGTTTGTGTTTTGACTACCGGCTCTTGAACAGCAAGACCCGCAAGGATGCCTGTCCCTTGTCCCGTATTGAAGAGTCCCTCGATGCCCTATCAGGGGCCCGCTGGTTCTCCACCCTGGACCTTGCTGCAGGCTATAACCAGGTACCAGTTACAGAAAAAGACAAGATAAGGACTGCATTTTGCACCCCCTTTGGGCTGTTTGAGTGGAATCGTATGCCCTTTGGGTTGTGCAACACCCCAAGTACTTTCCAGAGACTAATGGAGAGGATCTTTGGAGACCAGCACTGTCAGCCATGGTTACTGTACTTGGATGATGTGGTTGTCTTCTCTTCCACTGTAGCAGAACACGTGGAGCGTTTGGATGCTGTGCTGGGCCGCTTTCAGCGAGACGGTCTCAAAGCTAAGCTGGAGAAATGCTCCTTCTTCAAGCCAGAGGTAAGCTATTTGGGCCATGTTATATCAAGGGATGGTGTCTCCACAGATCCCAGCAAGATTGAAGTGGTTTCAAAGTGGCCACGACCTAACCATGTGTCTGAGTTGCGCTCCTTTCTAGGATTTGCAAGCTACTACCGACGTTTCATTGAAGGGTTTGCAAAGTTAGCCACCCCTCTGCTTGGCCTATTAGCTGAACTGACTGGCACAAAGTCCCGGAAACCAGCGGAGAAGAGCCTACCTGCTGCATGGACGGAGGAGTGTGAGCTTAGCTTTGAGGGCCTTAAAAGTAGGTTGGTGGCTGCTCCCGTCTTGGCCTATGCCAACTTCAACTTACCCTTCATTCTAGAGGTTGATGCCAGCTACAATGTACTAGGTGCGGTGCTCTCCCAAGAACAGGACGGTAAGGTTAGACCTGTAGCTTATAATAGCCGTGGCCTTTAGGCCTACAGAGCGTAACATGAACAACTATAGCTCTATGAAATTGGAGTTTCTGGCCCTTAAATGGGCCATGGCTGAAAAATTCAGAGACTACTTACTGGGACAGAAATGTGTGGTGTACACCGATAACAACCCTCTCAGTCATTTAGACACAGCTAAGCTAGGGGCTACAGAACAACGCTGGCATGCACAACTTGCGGCATTTGATTTTACCATCAAGTACAGGCCTGCCCGAAGTAATCCAAATGCAGATGCCCTTTCTCGGCAGCACCCCGCTGGTACAAATATAAGAGACTATGTAGCCTCTGGCATCCACATCCCAGAATCACTGCCGCAGGCTTTTGGGACCAAGCAGGCTATTCTGGCTACTCAAGCCACCATCTCAGCTCTCCCTTGTCACACCAAATCTGACTTGCATGTTTTACAGGATGCTGACCCAACCATCAAGGAATTCAGGAGATTCTGGACCAGGAGGAAGGGTCCTGATGCAGATGAGCGTCGCCAGGTCTCCAAGGAAACTCTTATGCTGGTCAGGCAGTGGGACCGGATAGTGGAACAACACGGGGTGCTATATCGTCGAGTTTGCCGCCCGGAGGAAGGAGAAGTTCTTCAGCTGGTGCTACCCCTGTCACTTAAGAGCCAGGTCCTGCATCAGCTGTATAATGAACATGGACATCAAGGGGTTGAACGAACAACTGATCTGGTCTATCGGCGGTGCTATTGGCCTGGAATGCACCATGACCTCAAGCAGTGGTGCCTGGAGTGTGAACGTTGTCAGGTAGCTAAAGACACTCAACCTGCTGCCTGTGCTTACATGGGCCATTTGCTTGTCTCCCGCCCAAATCAAATACTAGCTGTTGATTTTACTGTGCTAGAACCATCAAAAAATGGAATGGAGAATGTCCTTGTCATGACGGATGTTTTTTCAAAGTATATTCAGGCAGTCCCACCTCATGACCAATGGGCTTCTACGGTGGCCAAGGTGCTGGTCAATGAGTGGTTCTGCAAGTTTGGAGTGCCAGGCCATCTCCACCCTGACCAAGGCAGGAATTTTGAGAGCCATCTCGAAAAGTCACACCACTCCCTACCATCCAGCTGGTAACGGCCAATGTGAGCGGTTCAACCGCACCCTACACAACCTCCTTCGCACCCTGCCTGTCACCAAAAGGAAAGATTGGTCGTGTTACCTGCCCCGAGTGACTTTCTCATACAATACCACAGTGCATCAGTCCACCGATGAGTCACCATTCTTTTTGATGTTTGGGCAAGAGCCACAGTTGCCTGTTGATTTCTTTTTGGGCAGAGTACAGGAACCTGTGGCCGGCAGCACCCATGACTGGATCGTGGAACATCAGACCAGGCTACGCCATGCATTTGAGGGTGCCACCAAACACTTGGAGGCCGAAGCTGATTGATGTAAGACGCACTATGACCAACGTGTGCGACATGTCCCCCTGCAGGAAGGTCAGTTGGTATACCTTAGGAATATTGGTGTTAAGGGCCGTCACAAGATCCAGGACATCTGGAGCTCTATAGTGTAGAAGGTGGTGAAGGCCCCAGCAGTGGGAGGATCAGTGTACACTATTGCCCCTGTGGATAACCTTCAGCAGCTAAAGCATGTCCATCGTTCATTATTAAAAAGTAAACTGGATCAAGTGACTGCCTGCCCCTCTAGTGAGTCACCACAAGAGATGGAACCCCCTTCGGTGGAGGACTCTTCACAAGATGGTGAATGGCTTGTGGTGGTCCAGGAACCAACTCCTGTGCCAGTGAACAGGCAACAACGTTTGTCAGCTCATGCCACCCCTGTTAACCCAGCCCATACTGATACTACTGATTCTCCAGGCACCAGTGAAGCGGCCCGGAGAAGAACCACCCGTAGTAATGCTGGGAGGCACCCAAATCTCCATCATCTACCCCAGGGAGTAGAGCAATAGGGGCTACAAACTCTCAGGTATCTGTGCCTATATAATCTGCTATTTTTAGACCCTGGCAGTAAGTGCCAATCGTCGGGACGACAATTTAAGAAACGGGGGGGGGGGGGTAGATTGTGGTGGGGAACGCTTCATTGGTAGGTTGAGTGGTTGTGAACGCAGCTCCAGGCCTGACTCCTCTCTCAGCCAATCTCCTCATCAGGGCCAGGTTATCTAAGCCACCTGTGCAGTCCTTTTTTTTTTTTGCCTTCTCTCTTCCTCGTTCTCGCATGTGTCTGGTAGTTGGTGCTGCGGTTCCTGAACTTCTAGCGTGGAACCTCTAGTATTTGCTGCCACTGTTGTGCTGGTTATCAGGAGTATTTCCTGGTGTCAAGGTTCCCTGCTAGAGGTGGTTCACCTGCTGCTGTTTTGCCTTAGTTTCTTTTGATTACTAACTGGGTTGACCCTTCTCTAGTTTGGGTTTTTGTTGTTGACCTATTTGACTTATTTTGTTAGTTATTCCCCTCAGCGGTCTGAGTGTCATCTTGTGGGAGGCTAGGCACTTGTGGTGAGGTCCCTGCATGTGTGTGTGTGTGTGTGTATACGTGAGTAGGAGCACCGGGACACGTGTGGAGAGTTCACCAGTTTGCTGTGCTGCACAGAAGGTGAGTATTGGTAGCACCCCTGGGCACTCCTCAGTTAGTCTGCCTTCCACAGTTGGCCTCAGCCTAGCTTTCTAGTTTGGTTACCATTATTTGTGTAGGTTTGGCATTTTTGGTATTTTAAAGTGTTTTTTTATTTTCTTGTATTAAAAGATACTTTTTACAAATAATTTGTAATAAAGATTCAATTCTTAGGGTTTGTGGAAGACCCCAAGTGCACGACACCAGACAGAGATGGGGTTAGCCAAAAGCTGGTGTACTTTATTCCTTACGCGTACAAATAGTCAAACACAGGAAGGCAATGAGCGACAAGAAAAACGTAAAGTCCAAGGGGGAAAACTCGCAGGTAATCCAAAAAGGGAACACGGCAGGATACTTCCACGGGAAAACATAAACCGAGGGCTGGGGTGAGTTCGGAGAGAAAAGGGCCGTGAGGGAAGAGTTGCCGCTACTGCGAGGAGGTTACAATACGAACTGACAACGGGCGCGTGAGAGGCCACCAAACTTAAGCCCAGCCCTGACGGCTAAGCCCGGCCCTGACGAGCTGATTGGCTGCCGGCGCGGGGTGGGCGAGCCGTAACATCAATAGCTTCATGTTGATTTTAATCGTTTTTTTCTTGATTTCCTTAGCAACTCCAGTTCCGGTCCTTTCTTGTTTTGAGTAATTAAACAAAGTATTTATATTTTTGAACCACGTCTCTGTCCTTTTTCAGTAGCGAATCTGTTCGCCTGGCTAAGCTTCAAATCCTTAACTATAGTTTTAAAGAGAAATAGTATTTCCTGGGGTGCAATTCCCCAGGTGGCGTTGTTGGCCCTTTTCTTCGTCTTAGCCCTCCGTCACATTTGTATACACAGTCTCTCTTGGTATAGACAATATCTGTTAGGGTTTGTGGAAGACCCCAAGCGCACGACACCAGGCAGAGATGGAGTTAGCCGAAACTGGCGTACTTTATTACTAGCTCATACAACGGTCAACACAGAAGGGCAATGAGCAACTTAGAAAACAGGAAGTCCAAAAAACCGAAGTTGTCCTTTAACTTGAAAACGAACCGAAACGCCCCTCTACGGTCCAACGAGAAAACATGAACGGTAACGAAAAGAGTCCAGTAATCCACTTTGCAGGTAATGCACAACAAACAAAGTCCAAGAAAAAACTCACTGGTAATCCAAACCGGGAACGCGGCAGGATACTTCCACAGGGAAACTTCACAGAGAAAACCGTAAACCAAGGGCTGAGATAAACTCGGAGAGAAATGCACCGGGAGGGAAGAGTGACCACTCCTGCGAGGAGGTTACGGCACGAACTGACAACGGGCGCTGGGAGACCAGTAAACTAAAGCCCAGCCCTGACGAGCTGATTGGCTGCCGGCGCGGGGTGGGCGAGCCACGGCGCGGGGTGGGCGAGCCGTAACAATATCAACACAACCTCAAATGAGAAACTCACTCTCGATGTTGAGTATCAAAACCAATGAAGTTCAAACATAAAAAGCTCAGTTCGTTTTTTTTTTTTAACACAGTCCAGTAATGAGTAATAACGAAACTGACACAAATACCAGTCTGACGAATCCTGGGCACACGAGATGAGCCGCTGGAGAGACGATTGTATGGCAGGGCAAACCACGTGACGTGCTTGTAGTCTACGTGACTCACTGTAGAAGTTAGATGGGGCCAACAGCAATGCAATGTGTTCAATGTTCACACTGCTCTTGAAATGACTTTCACTCAGGCAAGCAATCTTCCGTCACAAAACTAAAAAACACGACTGTCCTCCGAGTCCTCTTCTCAGCATCCAACAGTTCATCCGAACGCGCGCAGTCCCAGTATTGAGAACTAACGAGCCACTCCGACCAGTGAGCTAGCTAGCTTCACTGACAAATAGACTAGTGTTAGTACAATAGGCTAATCCAGTACGGTACTAAGCTAGCACTGGAGAGAGTCCGATCACTAAACACTGTCTACTAACGTCTGTCGAGAATCTTCGTGCCTCATGCACACTACAACAATGGCAAATGTTCCTCTGAAACTCACGGCACCGACAAAGCACCGACTTCCACGTCCTCAGTCCATGACCATTTCAAACACTCCACTGCTAGTCGGGGGAATTCATGCTAGCTGGTGGTCATTCGCAGCCTCCAAGCAGGACACCTTCTCCGACGCACACCAGGAAACACGAATTCGTCCCGAAGGATTCTTGTAGACGGTAACACGTTCACTCCACGTACAGTACGTGTCTGTCTCTCTCTCTCTAGATTTCGTATTTTTTTCTATTTGTTCAGCGACGCACACAGCCGCAAACCTCTCGCATACCGCGCCTCACTTCTTTTCCTTTTTTTCCCCCCTCGGTGTGTTAGAGAGCCTCACTCTGATTGGCTACAATGGAGGGGGCTGGCCTGATACTAACCCAATCATATACGACTATACTCAGAGTAGTTGCATACACTACATTCCCCCCTGCTAAACCCTGCCATATTAGCGTCATCTCCAGGCGGCTCCATCTCTAAAGCACAACAAAAAAAACATTAACAATGTTAAGTCAATGCATATTCACATCTGTTACAGGAACCAAATAACACACCCAGAGCAAAGATCTTAAACATTGACCCCTTACAGTATCTTATCTGAAAACATAGTCCTCCCTATATCTGGTGGGAAGTGTACCTCTATTCTGTCTCTCTGAGCGCCTGGGTTCAGGGGCACTTTCACTGTTAACGTCTGACTCATCATTCTCATCTGACCCTTCTTCTGCTATTGCCCCATCACCACTACCTCTTTTTGAGCTAGTATATCCTCTGATACTACTTCGTCTACTACTCCATACCCCACAACTGTGTTTGTGTCAGGTGTATTTGTGGTAGCTGGTGTGGAGTACAAAATGTACTCCATATGCACTCCGTATGAACTCTGTAGTTTTCTACTTCTCTGTGTGTATGAAACTTCCCACACAAAGATAACAACAAATGGTCACTAACACATGAGGGCCTCTCCGGCCTTGGGCAGTAAATATAACAACAAATGGTCACTAAAACATGAGGGCCACTCCGGCCTGGGGCAGTAAAAGAATAAACCTACAGACACTCACCAGTCACAGAACATGATTGATGTTTTCCTGCAACACCTTGGTTAATGCAAGAAACATAGGGTATGACGCGACGGACTGTGCTATAAAAAACCCTATCTCCAGTATAGCGGCAGAGCATATCCTCACAGACTAACATCTCTGTGGTCATATGTCTCTCCATCTGCAGATGCATTAAAGATTCTCTGTTTGCGCCAATATTTGTCCGATGATTATTCTTCCCAGGGGTTGCTGGGGCAAGAGCCCATTGAAAGGTTAAAGGAAAATCCACGACAATTTTGGTATCAGAAGTGGGATCTCACGTCGCCCGCCAAACGGACAACCGGCTGACTGATCATCTCGGGACAAGGACATAGTCACTGATCTCCCAATAACCTCACCAGGTTTGAGAAGAAGAAAGGGAGAGGCGGGTGGTCCCTTTGGTCGGTGTCGCTGAGATTCCTCAGCAAAACCCTGGGAGATTAATCGCACGGGTAAGAAGAATTCTTTAAAGGATAAAATGATCATTTAAAAACGCGTATGAGGTCGTGCACTGACAACTATAAGCGGCTGTTTACCCTCGGTTTCGCACTAATTAAAGTGGTTACCTGGTAGGATTAAGTGAACCAGCGCAACTATAAGCGGCTGTTTACCCTCGGTTTCCCACTTCTAAAGTGATAACCTGGTAGGATTAAGTGAACCAGCGCAACGATAAGTGGCTGTTTACCCTCGGTTTCCCACTTCTAAAGTGATAACCTGGTAGGATTAAGTGAACCAGCGCAACGATAAGCGGTTGTTCACCCTCGGTCTCGCACTAATTGAAGTGGTTACCTGGTAGGATCAAGTGAACCTCGCGCAAAAATCCTCGGTCTCGCACTAATAAGAGTGGTTACCTGGTAGGATTAAGTGAAACAAGAAAAAAAAGGAAACAAGGGCAGTAAACTGCCCCCCGATAGATATGGAGGGTCCGATCTATCAGATGAAGATAAGGAAATATGGTGAAGATTCGGTAAAATATGTTTTAGACTGGATACAGGATCATGGGTTTCCTGTTGAAGGAACTTTGAGTTAGAATAAACTAATGGAAGTCCGACAGTCCATGGAAAAGGGAAAAGCGAAGGTCTTAGAAAGGAAAAAGATTCCTACGAAATGGTTAGAGTATATGGCAGAGCAAGAAAGAGTGTGAAAGTAGGGAAAGAAAAAAACTACAGAGGACTATGACACGAAACCATTGGTACCAAACCGCACCTTGACTGACCCTGACTGACTTTTGTGTTTGACATGACTTGTCTGTGTATGTGTTAATAGTTTGTTCCGTGTTTGTCCGTCTGGCCATTTTGAGTTGTTTAAAAGTTGCAAGTCCTTGAGAGTGGTTTAAAAGGGGATATAAAAGCTGGGGGAGGTTTTGTTTTGGCTTTTCCAAACCTTTTGTTTTCCTGACAATTGGGGTGTGAGAGGGGATTTTTCAGAGACCACCTCGTTTAGCATTCTTATCAGACCCAACCCTGTTTTTGTTCCTGTTTGACAAACAACTGGCTTTAGAAAGTCACCAACCTGAAGCATTGATTATTCAAATCCTTTCAAGAAATCTATTTCTTTTCTTTTTGAGGTACCTCATATAAAATGTGATATATCCATTTGTTTTTTTTTTGTTTGTTGTTGCATTGAAAAAGTTTTTGTTGTGTATTTTTCACTTTAAATTGATCCTGTCCTCACTTCTTTTAGGATTCCCCAAAACCGAAGGATTTCCTGTCCCTATTTCATTTTCTGAACTGTTACCGCAGAATTCTGTTATGTCCAACGCCACAGTTGCAATATTTTTAATTTTATAATTTTATTTATTCTGTTTTTCTTTCTGTTACTGAGATTTTTTTTTAAGAATAACTGGTGGGAACCAACTGCCTACCCACTTCACACCTTGGGGGAATAGGGGGTTGCCTTGTGAGTAACAGGGACAATGTAAACCACAGTTATGTTGTTTAAGCTGTTGTTGTTTTTCTTTCCATTAGAAGACACCCATTGGTTCACTTGTTTTTATGTTGATTTTCCTCTGTGTTAAATTGAACTTGTTTTGTTTTTCAACACTAAGGTGTGAATTTTAGGATTTTTTTTTAAAGAGGGTATTCATTTTTTTGACAATTTCTTGTGTGGAGGACGACTACATTTTATTTGAATATGAATGGAACCTACTGAGTCATGTGTTTTAAATGTTTATGCTATGGGTATGTTTATGTTATTTTTTACCATGAGTTTGAACCTCCTCATAAGACTCATTTTTGGTTTGATTTATTTGGTTTTGGCTGATTACATCAATTTCTTTGTATTGTTAATTGAGCGTTTCTTTTCTTTGAAACCCCACCCCCTCCCTCTTTTGGGGGCCTTGAAAGGGGCTTGTTGTTTCACTTGGTTAAGGTGGTGGGCATTTGTTTTTTGTCTTCAAACAGCTCATTGTTTCAATGATTTACAAGATACCTTATGGTTTTATTAATTTAGGTTTATTTGACCGTTCAGGATCTGAGACAATTATCTTTATCATCCCTCATCTGTTTTAGTTTTAAAGACAATTTATTTCAGATAAGTACGACATTACAGACTTCGGAACATTTGTGGACAGCTTGGATGAAATGAAAGTCCGATTCATTTGACTGCATGAAATTGTTTTTTGGTTTACTAACAACTAACATACAAACTGATTATATCATAATTTCATTTTTTTTCTTCATGGTTAAATGGGTTGACACAATGTGTTTTGTTCTTGTGTAAAAAGAGGGGTAGTGGGAATGAGGAATTGAAATTTAGGATGGTTGTGAGCCTTCTTCTGTACAGTTTTCTTTGATTTTTTACTTCATAGGAAACCAACGAATACAAACTTAGATCATAGCGGAAGTATCTGAAGAACACTGAATCAAGTTGACTACGAATCTTCAGAATCCTAGAATGAGTGTTTTCAGTGTTGTGCAGTTTCACTCTGAAAGTTTTTCCCTCCAGAATTGTCCAACCGATGGTCCATGCGCTGAAAACTTTCCTCCAGGATTACGCAGCCTGCCTAGAGCTGTCACCACCTGCTCCCCCTTCTCCAGACGGGCTGGGTAACACCCCCACTCCCGTGGTACTGGGTCCAGGGCCCCAGGGTATGCTCCACGGAAAGACAGCCTCCCGGCTGGACAGAACACAGAGCAACCCACCACATAGCTCGGCTGTGGGAGCTGTGTCGGTGTGAGTGTGGTCTCCAAGGTGTCCCGGTCAGCTTCTGGGTGGGAGAGGGGGTCAGGGTGGTCTGCTCCTGGCCCAGCCAATCCTCCCACACATGAAGACCCCTCTGGTTGTCTGGATGAGACTAGCACCAACTCCCTAGCTCTGGAGACCACAGATTTGGGTTTGGCTTTGAGAGTCTGAAATCGCCTTGCCTCTGTGGAGTCTGTAACCAGTGACAACTTTGAACGTTTAACTGCAGCTGAGTCCACCATCAAAGTGCTCCGAACTCAAAACCTGTCTCTGCAGGACCGAATCGACGACCTCGAGAACTGATCTCGGAGGGCCAATCTCCATGTACTGAACATTCCTGAAGGCAGTGAGGCCGGTAAAGATCCGGTGCAGTTCATGTCGGAGATGCTGATGCAAATAATGGGTCTTGATGTCTTTTACTCTCCTAGCCATAGCAGCATCACTTTTCCTGGGTGTCCTGCTACTCCTCACCTGCTGCATCGTGCCCATAGTTCGGCGTTTGATAAACGGCCTCATTGCTACTCAGCTCGTGTATTATCACCTCCTTGCCCAACAGGACGGGGACCTTGTTTCGCCTTCCCCCTCTCCACCACTGCTGTTCCCCTCTTCCCCACCCCCCCGCAAAGACTCCGGTTCTGAATCCTCCTACACCTCCTCCGATGACAGCGACTTCCCCATCTGAATGATACTTTATGACGAACACTGGTTAACCCTTTCAATTCCGGTTGTTCTCATGTCTGTTTATCATTTCTGTATATGCATGTTATGTGTGCTGATTTGTATTATTTCTATGTTACCTATTGGTGTTCAATGATGAACAAAAGGGGGGAATTGTGGAGTACAAAATGTACTCCATATGCACTCCGTATGAACTCTGTAGTTTTCTACTTCTCTGTGTGTATGAAACTTCCCACACAAAGATAACAACAAATGGCCACTAACACATGAGGGCCTCTCCGGCCTTGGGCAGTAAATATAACAACAAATGGTCACTAAAACATGAGGGCCACTCCGGCCTGGGGCAGTAAAAGAATAAACCTACAGACACTCACCAGTCACAGAACATGATTGATGTTTTCCTGCAACACCTTGGTTAATGCAAGAAACATAGGGTATGACGCGACGGACTGTGCTATAAAAAACCCTATCTCCAGTATAGCGGCAGAGCATATCCTCACAGACTAACATCTCTGTGGTCATATGTCTCTCCATCTGCAGATGCATTAAAGATTCTCTGTTTGCTCCAATATTTGTCCGATGATTATTCTTCCCAGGGGTTGCTGGGGCAAGAGCCCATTAAAAGGTTAAAGGAAAATCCACGACACTGGGACGCAGACTATGTCAGTGTACTCAGTATCAGATCCTAACTGTTCTCCAGATGTGTGCCTAGATATAGGTTTTCTTGCCAGAGATTGAAATGTGCAGTGCTTGAGCTGGTCTCTGTGCACAACTTTTGAAGGACCCCCCTGTTCCGGGCGAATGGTGAATACTGGTATGTCAGAGTGGTTCTGTTTCACTACAAGGTAAGGTATGGATTCCCACTTATCCTGTATTGTTTCTTCCCCTAGGCTTGTGGTTGCAGAGTAACACATGGTCACCAGGTCTCAAGAGCGCTCCACTTGACTTGCGATCATAAGCTACCTTCCGTTGTCTTGAGGCTTCTTGTGCTGCTGAATTAGCTACTTCCACAGCGGTCTTCAGTCGTTCATGGTGATTCCGCACCCAATCATCCAGGTTCTCTGCATCATTATCATCATCAAGATCCTTCCCTCCGAGAAGATCCATGGGCAATCTTGCATCCCTCCCAAAACATCAAGTAAAATGGTGAATAGCCCGTGGAGGAGTGGACACGGCTATTGTATGCCATAACCAGTTCTGGAAGGTGTTCTTTCCAATCCCTTTTCTGTTCAGGAGGTAATTACATTACATTACAGTCATTTAGCCAACGCTTTTATCGAAAGCGACTTACAATAAGTGCATTTAACGTAGGAAATCAGGAGAACTACTAGTCATCAGAGGTCATAAGTGCATCTAAACAAGCATCTAATAGCAATACCAGTGCTAAAGTAAAAGTGCAAGAAAGAGGTTTTTTTTTTAAAATGAGTGACTAAATTAAGTGCTAAGAACAAGTAACAGGGTAATAGTTCTTAAAGAGGGAAGTTTTCAACCTGCGCCGAAAGATGGGCAGCGATTCCGCTGTCCTGACATCAGTGGGGAGTTCATTCCACCACTGTGGGGCCAGGACAGAAAAGAGCCGTGATCGGGTCGATCGGCAGCAAGGGCCTCTGAGCGATGGGGCAACCAGGCGTCCCGAGGCAGCAGAGCGAAGTGGTCGGGCGGGGGTGTAGGGCTTGACCATGGCCTGGAGATAGGAAGGAGCTGTTCCTTTCACTGCCCTGTAGGCTAGCACCAGTCTTAAACTGGATGCGAGCAGCTACCGGGAACCAGTGTAGGGACATGAGAAGGGGAGTTGTGTGGGAGAACTTAGGGCAGTTGAAAACCAGACAAGCTGCAGCTTTCTGAACAAGCTCCGGAGGTCTGATGGCCGACGCCGGGGTGCCAGCAAGGACGGAGTTGCCGTAGTCTAGCCGGGAGATGACCAGAGCCTGGATGAGCACCTGTGCCATCTCGTCGGTGAGGAATGGGCGAATCCTCCTGATGTTATAGAGGAGAAATCTGCAGGAGCGAGGAACCGATGCAACGTTTTCAGAAAATTACAGTTGATCATCCAGGATCACACCCAGATTCCTCACAGTCTGAGTTGGCGTCACAACGGTGTTGTCAATGGTGATGGCCAGGTCTTGGTGCAGGCAACCTTTCCACGGGAGGAATATCAACTCTGTCTTGTCCAGATTGAGCTTCAGGTGGTGTGTCGCCATCCACTCCGAGATGTCAGTCAAGCATGCAGCAATGCGTGTCTCTACTTGTGTGTCAGAGGGAGGAAAGGACAAGATCAGCTGGGTGTCATCGGCATAACAATGGTAAGAGAAGTCATGCGAGCAAATAACAGAACCCAGGGATGGATGTCGTGTACAGGGAGAAAAGGAGAGGACCCAGAACCGAACCCCGTGGAACGTCTGTAGTCAGTCTTTGAGGCTCCGACGCAGATCCCCTCCATGTCACCTGGTAGGAGTCATCCGTCAGGTAGGTTGCAAACATTGAGAGTACAGAGCCTGTGACACCCTGCCCCTCGAGGGTAGAGAGGAGGATCTGGGGGTTCACTGTGTCGAACGCAGCTGACAGGTCCAGGAGTATCAGGACAGAGGAGAGAGAGTTTGCTCTTGCCGCGTGCAGCGATTCTGTCAATGCAAGGAGGGCCGTCTCTGTCGAGTGACCCACCTTGAACGCAGACTGGTTGGGGTCCAGGAGGTTGTTCTGGTGGAGGTACAAAGAAAGTTGGTGAAAGACAGCACGTTCGAAAGTTTTGGATAGAAAAGGTAGAAGGGAAACTGGTCTGTAGTTTTTGACATAAGGGGGGTTAAGTGATGGTTTCTTGAGAAGGGGGGTGATTTTAGCAGTCTTGAAGGCAGATGGAAAGCATCCTGCCTGGAGGGAGGTGTTGATGAGGTGGGTTAGATAGAGAAGGAGTTCAGGTGCTATAGACTGAAGAAGAGGGGAGGGGACCAGGTCAAGGGAGCATGTGGTGGGGCGACTGGATCTGATGAGGTTTAGAACCTCGTCGGGGGAGAGGGGAGCGAGGTGGGATAGGGTGGGACGTGGAGAGGTGAGGGAGGGTGCAGAGGGTGGGATAGTGCAAACAGCACTAACCGAGTGGTAAGAAAAGGAGGATCAGATGTCGTTTACCTTCTTGTCAAAGAAGTTAGCGAAGTCATCAGGGAGAAGGGAGGAAGTAGGAGGAGGAGGTGGGGGTTGAAGAAGTGTAGAGAAGGTTTCAAATAGTTTCTTAGGATTAGAGGCAGAGGATAGGATTTTAGAGCGATAGAAGGCAGCCTTAGCTGCAGAAAGGGAGGAGGAGAAAGTGGAAAGAAGAGACTGGAAGGTGAGAAGGTCCTCTGGGAGTTTGCCTTTTCCCCATTTGCGCTCTGCCACTCTCAGACTCTGTCTGTCAGTACATACTGAGTCGGTCAGCCAAGGGGCAGGTGGAGTTGGGCGTGTAGGCCTGGAGGTGAGGGGACAGAGATTGTCCAGAGAAGAGGAGAGGGTAGAGAGAAGAAGATCAGTAGCAGTGTCAGGGGGTAGGAGAGAAAGATTCAGGTGTAGGGAGGATAGAGGTAACAGAGGAAGAAAGAGCAGTGGTGGAGAGAGCGGAGGTGTCTACGGATGGAAACCATGTGGGTAGGAGAAGGGGCTGAGGGGGGTGAAGAGAGGGAGAGAAAGTAGGACATGAAATAGTGGTCAGAGAGCTGGAGGGGAGTAGCAGAGACATTAGAAATAGGACAGTGACTAGTAAAGATAAGGTCAAGCTGGTTGCCGGCCTTGTGGGTAGGAGGAGAGGGTGAGAGGTGAAGGTCAAAGGAGGAGAGGCAAGAGAGAAGAGGATCTAGCTTGTTAGTGTGGATGTTGAAGTCACCAAGAAGGACAAGAACAGAGTCATCAACAGGGAAGTGCGAGACAAGCGTGTCAAGCTCCTCCAGAAACTCACCAAGGGGGCCTGGTGGGCGGTACACAACCACGATGGTGAGTTTGACTGGATGAGAGACAGTAACAGCATGAAATTCAAAAGAGGGAGGAGAAAATTGTGGAATGGAAACAAGAGAGTATTTCCATTTCAGGGAGATTAGCAGGCCAGTACCACCACCCCGCCTCCCAGCTCGGAGCGGGAGAAAAAGAGTACACATCAGACAGAGCTGCAAGTGTGGTAGTATTTTCTGGCATGATCCAGGTCTCAGTTAGAGCAAGAAAGTTGAGGGAGAGCAAGGATGTGTAGCCTGAGATAAACTCAGCTTTCGGCACTGCAGACTGGCAATTCCAGAGCCCTCCCGTCACCACTTGCTCAACATGAGTGGAGAGAGTGGGATAGATGAGATTGGTAGGGTCACAGTGCCTAGGAGTGACCCAATGTCTATGCCAGCCCCGGAAAGAGGAAAGGACTGGAATGTGAAGGAAACACATAGTCTATACTGGGTACACAAAATACAGATGACTGACCGGATCTAAAAAGAGCAGTCCGTGCTTGACGAAATCTTGGCTTGAAAAAGTCGCGCTTGCCTTTGTTCACTCTAGCCTTCGTTCAACCTAGGCTTGTTTGCCTGACGCTTGGCAGCTGATGCTTCCAAGTAGCAGCATTGATTTAAAGAACACTGATTGCTAATTGTCTGCCAGGAGTGCAGGCCACACCCTGGCCACTTAACACCCAGTTGGCCAAAGAGGTACACTGACAATAGGCTTATTGCCCAGAAACTGGACACTTATTTAAAACTCAATCAAACATCACACAATACTATTAAAACTGCAAACAGCAAGTTACCAAGGAATATACACTCACCGGCCACTTTATTAGGCATACCCGTCCAACTGCTCGTTAACGCAAATTTCTAATCAGCCAATCACATGGCAGCAACTCAATGCATTTAGGCATGTAGACATGGTCAAGATGATCTGCTGCAGTTCAAACCGAGCATCAGAATGGGGAAGAAAGGTGATTTAAATGACTTTGAACGTGGCATGGTTGTTGGTGCCAGACGGGCTGGTCTGAGTATTTCAGAAACTGCTGATCTACTGGGATTTTCATGCACAACCATCTCTAGGGTTTACAGAGAATGGTCCGAAAAAGAGAAAATATCCAGTGAGCGGCAGTTCTGTGGGCGAAAATGCCTTGTTGAAGCCAGAGGTCAGAGGAGAATGGTCAGACTGGTTCGAGCTGATAGAAAGGCAACAGTAACTCAAATAACCACTCATTACAACCGAGGTATGCAGAAGAGCATCTCTGAACGCACAACACGTCGAACCTTGAGGCAGATGGGCTACAGCAGCAGAAGCCCACACCGGGTGCCACTCCTGTCAGCTAAGAACAGGAAACCGAGGCTACAATTCACACAGGCTCACCAAAATTGGACAATAGAAGATTGGAAAAACGTTGCCTGGTCTGATGAGTCTCGATTTCTGCTGCGACATTCGGATGGTAGGGTCAGAATTTGGCGTCAACAACATGAAAGCATGGATCCATCCTGCCTTGTATCAACGGTTCAGGCTGGTGGTGGTGGTGTAATGGTGTGGGGGATATTTTCTTGGCACACTTTGGGCCCCTTAGTACCAACTGAGCATCGTGTCAACGCCACAGCCTACCTGAGTATTGTTGCTGACCATGTCCATCCCTTTATGACCACAGTGTTCCCATCTTCGGATGGCTACTTCCAGCAGGATAATGCGCCATGTCATAAAGCTCGAATCATCTCAGACTGGTTTCTTGAACATGACAATGAGTTCACTGTACTCAAATGGCCTCCACAGTCACCAGATCTCAATCCAATAGAGCACCTTTGGGATGTGGTGGACCGGGAGATTCGCATCATGGATGTGCAGCCGACAAATCTGCAGCAACTGCGTGATGCTATCATGTCAATATGGACCAAACTCTCTGAGGAATGTTTCCAGTACTTTGTTGAATCTATGCCACGAAGGATTAAGGCAGTTCTGAAGGCAAAAGGGGGTCCAACCCGGTACTAGCAAGGTGTACCTAATAAAGTGGCCAGTGAGTGTACCTTCACCCAACGTAAATAATTAACGTTATGATAGCCTGTAATAGACTACCGTTTCAACATGAAACTAAACCGCTGTTGGTAATGTAATAAAGATTGAAGAATCTTGCTTCAGAAACAGTAGCCTACCCGAGTTTCCAACTAGATACGACAATGTCGGATTACTTGGGTCGCCTGTGTCCTAGACGATTACCGTAATTTTTTAAAATCTCGTAACACTTCCATTGCTTCAGAAACATGTGCCAGAGTTTCCAAAACTGGACCAGACGGTGTCTGGTTTCTTGCGTCCTTGCCGACTGCCGTAAAAAGAAAAAGTACGTCGTTAAACCCAGGTGTCCTGGCGTGTGGTATGTAGAGCTGCAGCGCTTCCATACCAAATAAGTCAAAATAGCAGGCAGACTATATGACTGACATAGGTGGTCCCAATAGTAAAGTTGTTGAGCACATTGAGATGCATGGGTCGATTAAGTTTTGTGTTGATCTGACTTATGCTGTGGGAGTTATGGCCTTTTAAGCATGACCCTTTGTTATAGCGCCACCATCTGGCTGACATGGGTGATTTGTAGTGCCAGAGTAGTGGGGGGCCGTATGAATCCACCTACCAAATTTGGTTGGTCTAGGACTTATGGTTGCTGAGCCTCAGACACTTTTAGCTGAGAAACCGCGCCCAAACTAATACAAGTCAAAATGGCGGGCAAACTATATGGCTGACATATGTGGTCCCAATAACAAAGTTGTAGAGCACATTCAGATGCACACGTCTGTGCAGTTTTGTGTTGATCTGACTTATGGTGTGGGAATTACGCATGACCCTTTGTTATAGCGCCACCATCTGGCTGACATAGGTGATTTGTGGTGCCTGAGTAGTGGGGGGCCACATAGGAATCCACGTACCAAAGTTGGTTGGTCTAGGACTTACGGTTGCTGAGCCTCACACACTTTTAGCGGAGAAAAATAATAATAATCCTAACAAATACAATAGGGTTCCACCAGCTTCGCTGCTTGGACCCCTAATAAAAACAATTAAAAGAAGGCGATGAAAGTAAAATATAAAGAATTAAAGATGTAAAAACATGCACAAAATTGTCGACTAACGTTCACCTGCACCTACCAGCAAACGAGTGAAAAGTTTCAAGCTGTACATACGTCCACAATTCCGCCCGTCTGTCCGTCTGTCCGTCCGCTCATCCTCATAATTGTGGACGTAACTTGATATTGTAGCGAAGTTGCTACTCCGTCAGAATTGTGCCAATTGTCCTGTTTTACCCATCAGGCACTGCGTGCAGATTGTCAGTTGTTATTAAATGTTTTGTAAGTGTTTTATGTGGTTTTATGTGTTTATGTGATAATTACTTGTTGTGGTGTAATTGTAGTTGTCATTCTGTTGTGTTGTGTAACCTTGGAACTGAAACCCTGAACAACTTTGTTGTTCGAGTAGATGACCGCCTACTCTATTATTGTGTCACATTTCTGTAAGTTCTTTTTTCTGTGTGAGTTCAATAAAGGGGTTACCTTTGTCGTTGTTTCTACGTTTGCCACATTGGTGTCAGAAGTGGGATTGCAGCCAATACCCACAAATCGAAGATGGCAACGTCAAGAAGAAGCTTCGATGTAGAACTCCGGGAGATTGAGGACTTCATCGAGTGTCTGGAAAAAGAGCTTTCCCGGGGAAAGCATTGTATTTTTAAATCACGTCAGGACACAGCGCTGTCGCTCGACACAACCTCTCCGTGGCATTCTTTATTTAGACTGACACAGCATCAAAGGCAGACCCGATCAAACAACCCAGAGCCCGCAGGCATCACCAATCGATCCCAGCACAATAGAACAGCACCAAATCAAATGTAGCACTGTCGATGTGTGCAGACATAACATCCCCCCCCCCCCGGCAGGATTTCAAACATGAAAGGTTGACACAAAGTCCTGTAGGTGGCCAGGGCGTAAACGTGTGCGAACAGGTCGCGGGGCGACCTGAGGCTGGGCAGGCCGAGGTGGGGAGGGAGATGGCAGGGGAAGCTGAGGCCCAGGAATGTCTGGGGCCCGTGTAGGAGCTGCATGAAGCCCCGGGGCGTCTCGCCATGCTGAGGGAATGGCTATGGTTGTGTCACCAGCTGTGTGTGGCGGAGCTGACACCTTCCGTAGACGACTGGAGTGCCACCGAGTGCCATCGCTGAGGAGGTAAGTGGCTGGGCCCAGCTGACGGGTGACTTGGAGAGGAGAGGACCAGTATGAAGCCATTTTATTGTCCCTGTGGGGCCTGCGGACCCTGACCCAGTCTGACACATTGATGTCTGGCACCCTGGTTCGTTTTGACTGGTCAAACCGTTGCTTCATCCGCGTCTGCTGACGAGTGACTGAGGCTCTGACCCCAGAGGGAGGTGCCTGAGGTGTGGAGGGGCGGAGCCTGTCAAGGGGCATGCACAGTTCCCGGCCTAGCATGAGAGAGGCTGGGGAGACGCCTGTGGTCGAGTGCTGTGTGGCCCGATAGTGCAGCAGAGTGTGACGGATGGCCTGCGTGAAAGAGCACCCTTGGGCCATGTGTGCTCTGAGGCCGTTCTTCAGTGACTGGTGAAAACGTTCAACGCCGCCATTGGCCTGGGGGTGGTAGTACGCAGTGCGTATATGACGGATGCCCTTGCTTTCGAGATAAGCAGTGAACTCAGCAGAGACCAGCTGAGGGCCGTTGTCAGTGGTGATGGCCTTTGGGAGGCCCCAGCGAGAGAAAAGAGAGTCCAAGGAAGTCGATGATGATCTGTGAGGTCACAGTGCCGGAAGTGGTGAGTTCAGGCCATTTTGAGTGTAGATCGTAGGCGACCACCATGAAGCGTTGGTGGTGGGGAACTCCATGGATCTCACCACAAATGTCCAACTGCAGGTGTTCCCAGGGCTGAGAGGGCCAGGCGAGAGGTTGCAGGGGTGGAGGAGCCTGGTGGCCAGTCTTGCCACTCACAAGGCAGGCAGAACAGTCCTTCACCAGAGCCTCAATATCTCTGTCTATCCCCGGCCACCACACCAGGTCTCGGCAGCGCTGTTTCAGTTTCACAATGCCCAGGTGGCCTTCATGCGCCGTATTCAAAACACGTGCACGGAGAGCAGCTGGGACCACTGTGCAAAACCCACGTGCCACGCAGGTGTCGTTCCAGCAGGAGAGCTCCTGTCTGACTCGGGCGAACGCAGCCAGCTCCTCTGGGATCTTGTGAGGCCAGCCGTTCTGGATGTAGGTGCGGAGCTGGGAGAGGACAGGGTCCTGTTCGGAGGCTGCCCTCAGCTCCTGCAGAGAAACAGTGGCCTGGAGGGGTGTGTGTAGCATTTGGACAATGTCCTTTTCCACACAGTCAGTGTCCGTCTGTGGAGCTGGGGTGGAGACAGAGCGAGAGAGCAGGTCGGCGACAACATTGTCTCTGCCTGGGGTGAACTGCAGGCTGAAGTTGTACTGGCGGAGGCGGTCAGACCAGCGGTGCAGCCTCAGGGGTTTGTGGCCTGTCCCAGATGTGGACAGCAGCGCTGTCAGGGCCTGGTGATCTGTCCTGAGGGTGAAGGAGCGGCCATAGAGGTAGAGGTGCCACCTTTCACAAGCCCAGATACAGGCTAACGCCTCACGCTCACCCACGGAGTACCGCTGCTCGGTCAGGTTGAGGGCACGGGAGGCGAAGGCAATGGGCTTCTCCACAGTGTTCTGGGTTTGAGACAGCACAGCCCCTATCGCTGTGGCTGATGCGTCACAGGTCACAAAGGTGGAGCTGGAGATGTCGAAGTGAGCCAACACTGGTGGTGAAGTCAGTTGAGTCTTGAGATCACGCACAGCGTCACTGCATGCCTTTGACCACACCCATGGCTCGTCCTTACGCAGCAGCTGGCGCAGGGGGGCTGTGGTCGCAGAGTACTGGGGAAGAAACCTCAGGTAGTAACTTGTCATACCCAGGAAGGAGGCGACCTGGGCGGCCGAGCTGAGCTCAGGGATGGCCTGAATGGCGTCCACGTTGGATTGTAATGGAGTTACACTGCTCGCTGACAGCCGGAACCCCACGAACTCGATGGCTGGCACAGAGAGGACACATTTCTCAGCATTGAGAGTTAGCTTGTGCTTGGACAGGACTGCGAAGACCATGTTGAGGCGCTTGTCGTGGATTTCACTGGTGGGCCCGTGTACCACTATATCGTCCAGATAAATGGCCACGCCCAGTATGCCAGCCAGCACGGAGACCATGATTTTCTGGAAGCAGCTAGGGGCGGAGCTGAGACCGAAAGGCATCCTGGTGTAGCGAAACACTCCTGCATGTGTCACAAAGGCTGTGAGGTTTCGGCTGCTGGGGTGGAGGGGCACCTGTAAGTACCCCTGTCTGAGGTCGAGCTTGGAGAACACCTCAGAGCCTAGAACTGAGCAGTGAGTTCTTCTGAGGTGGGCAGTGGATACTTATCAGGGACCACTGCCTTATTTACTGCACGTAGATCGACGCAGACACGCAGGCCCCCCGACTTCTTCTTAGCCACCACGAGGTTTGAGACCCAAGGTGACGCGTCCACCGGTTCAATGATGCCAGCTTCCAGCAGTTGTTGCAGCTCGGCGGAGACCCCATCACGGAGAGCCAACGGGATGCGGCGCAGTGGTTGGATGACAGATTTCACAGCAGGGTTGAGGAGAGGTTGATGGGTGAAGGCGGAGAGGCAGCCCAGCCCCATAAACAGCGATGGCCACTTCTGCTGCCAAGGTGTGGCGACAGTCAGGATTGCTGCCCCCCTTGTGTCTAAGAGGGAGAACCCCAGAGCGGAGAACAGGTCCAGGCCCATCAGGTTGGCCCCACGGCGTGCCACATGAAAAACTGCATTGGGCACCAGCTTGGTTCCATAGCGGACAGTCACTTGGAGAGAGCCAACCAGATCGATTTTGGAGTCACCATACCCACAGAGGACAGCTGAGGGTGCAGACAGTGGCAGTGAACCGAAAAATTGACTGTAGGTATCAACATTCAGGAGAGACACACTTGCACCGGTGTCCAACAGCAGGGGGATGCACACATCATTAATGTTGACTGTGCATGATTTGAATGACACTGGCCCAGAGCTCACCTTGTGAATGACGGCGGTTGAAGACTGGGGGGTGTAGCCCTCTGACCCAGCCGGGGAAGATCGACAGACATTGTCAAAGTGATTGTGCTTACCGCAGCTACGGCATGTCTGGCCACGGGCAGGGCAGTTCTGAGCCCTTGAAACATGAGACCGAGACCCACAGTTGCCACAGGACTGTTGAGGGCGGGGCCGAGAACGCCGTCGTTGCAGTTGCAAGACGTCCCCAGTGGAGTCGGCGCCCGCCTCGCTCTGGTTGGGTTGCGTCCCGAGGGGCAGCCGTGAGTAGAGGGAGGAGTCGTTGGCAGCTTGACTGGAGGTGGCCACTTGCTGTGTATTTAGCATAGCAGCACACTCAGCTGCTCCCTCAACCTGTAGTGCGATGGTAATTGCTCTGGACAGCAGCAGATCGTCTTTTTCCAGCAGGAGAGTCTCACGCACCTTTGCGTTGTTGGTGTGTTCGATTAGCTGGTCGCGAACCATCTCGTCCTGAAGCGCGCCAAACTTGCATGAGCTAGCTAGCCCTCGCAAATTAGCTACGTACTGCCGCACAGACTCACCAGGCAGTTGGTGTCGCTGACGGAATATAAATCGCCGAAGGAGGGCACTCTGTGGAGCAGCGAAATGGGTGCTCATAAGTCCCACAGCTTCGGCAAAGCTTGTGACGTTCCCCAGAGTCCCGAGCACACGATGACCCTCTGCTCCCAAGCAGTGTAGCAACAGAGCCGTCTTCCTAGCCTGGCTCACGTCGTCGAGCCCTGAGGCGATGATGTAATTTTCAAAACTATGTAGCCAGCGAGTCCATGGTACCGGAGGCTCGCCAGGTAATGCCAGGAAGGGGGCAGGTGGTGGGAGAGAGATATCAGCCATCCTCGTCGCCAATATTGTATTTTTAAATCACGTGAGGACACAGCGCTGTCGCTCGACACAACCTCTCCGTGGCATTCTTTATTTAGACTGACACAGCATCAAAGGCAGACCCGATCAAACAACCCAGAGCCCGCAGGCATCACCAATCGATCCCAGCACAATAGAACAGCACCAAATCAAATGCAGCACTGTCGATGTGTGCAGACATAACAGAAAGAGCACCGCCGCTCGGAAGAAGATGTCCCGCGGAGGAAGGGCCGACGGAGCCAGCGCCCCCCGTCCTTCAGGACCCGACCCGACACGGCCGGCCGGTTCAGCGATTCGGAGGTGGCAACTGCCCCCGAGAAGTCGCGGCCTACTCTGATTTCAACACCGATCGTGTCACCGCCGGCCACCACCCACCCACTACCAACAGCCGTCATTCCGCCACCGGCCGACGCCATGTCATCGCCGGCCGCCGTTGTCTCCACCGCCTTCTTATCGCCAGCGACGGCCGCCGCTGTCTCCACCACCGTCTCATTGCCGGCGCCGGCCGCCACCCATCCACTATCAGCAGCCGCCTATGCCCGGCTCCGCACCGCCTTGATCACTGCACCCATCCTGGCCCTTCCTGATCCTAAGTGCCGCTTCATCGTGGACACAGACGCCAGCAGTGTGGGGCTGGGGGCCGTCCTGTCTCAGGAAGTTGTTGGGGGAGAGAGAGTGGTGGCTTACTACAGTCGTGTCTTGAGCCGCCCTGAACGCAATTACTACGTTACACGACGCGAGCTGCTGGCGGTGGTCGCGGCGTTCAATCATTTTCGCCCCTATCTCTATGGTCAGACCCTTTAGTCGAGCGGTTAGCGATGTCTCCTGCGGTGCGGGCGATACGGGTTCGCTTCCTGGCCGCGGCAGTTCCTGTGGTTGCGTTGTTCCCCGAATTCGCTACAATATGTACAACCTGAAAAATTTCACCTGTTTGCTGGTAGGTGCAAGTGAAAGTTTGTCGACAATTCTGTGCATGTCGTTGACATTTATCCATGGTAAATCTTGCAGGCATCGCGAAAAATATGCCATTGTCAATAGCACACGCCAGCAAACGGGGACCTGGTATGACTGCTGCAGTAGAAACCGGAAGTCAGTGGACTACAGTTATGCACAGAGGCGATTTCCGCCGGTAGGGAGTTCCACAGCTGTGGGGCTCCCGGTCGCCTTTAGTAACGAGGCTGGGCTGAGAGAACAGTTGAAAAGCACTTGCCTGAGGAGAGCAGGCAGCGACCAGGACCATGGGTTGTGAGTAAATCAGATAGGTAGGCGCGAGGCCATGTATGGCTTTAAAGGTAATTAGTAAAAGTTAAAATCAAACCTATACCTAACAGGTAGCCAGTGAAGCATTGCAAGAATGGGAGTGATGTGTTCATATCTCTTGGAATTTGTTAACAGTCTGGCAGCTGACTTTTAGACGAGCTGGAGGTGGGAGATGGACTTTTGACTGAGCCCTGGATACAGGGAGTTACAATAATCCAGATGTGATGAAATGAATGCATGGATGACTTTTTCAAAGTCCAGCTGAGATAGATTTTTTTTTATTTTTGAAATGTTCCTAATTTAGAGAAATCAAGACTGTACTACCTTGGTAATTTGTGTGTCAAAACGGAGATTCGAGTCAAAAAACACACCCAAATTGCAGGCAGAATGCTTAACATTGGAGTACAGGTTCCCTAGACTCTTTTCCAGCTTGCCAGTTAGGTTAGGGGGGCTGAATAAAAGGACCTCAGATTTGGACTCATTGAGCGGAGGAAGTTTTGTGACGTCCAGCGCTTAATGTCAGAGAGACAAGCCATAACACAAGAAAGATTGTGTGTGTGTGTGTGTGTGTGTGTGTGTGTGTGTGTGTGTGTGTGTGTGTGTGTGTGTGTGTGTGTGGGTCATTACCAGTAAGCGGGACATAAAGCTGGGTGTCATCCGTATAACAGTGAAAATTAATTTGATGACATGATCTGACCCGGGGGAGCATGTAAATGGAAAATAATAATGGACCAAGAATTGACCCCTGAGGGGAACCACATGCTGGGGTTGAGGAGGATTCTCCCATTATAACAGAGAAAGCTCTGCCAGATAGGTAGGATTGGAGCCGGGCAAGAGCAGTAGGGCTATCCTTATGCCAACATAGTTTTCCAGGCAATTTAAAAGGATGTCGTGGTCGACCGTATCAAAAGCAGAACTCAGGCCAAACAGAATTAATATTGAGCAAGCACCAGTCAGCGGTGAGCAATAAGTCATTGGTAACTTTAATGAGAGCTGTTTCTGTGCTGTGGTGGGTATGGAATCCTGATCGAAATTGCCCGAAAATAGTAAAACTATTCACGTTATCAGGCTCACAATGACGAAGGACCCACAAAGCAGACTGACACAGGTAGTAAAAGTTCCAAAAGCGCAACATACTTTTACAATTTTATCGAGGTAGGTCACATCATTTTCTCTGTTAATGTCAGTGAAACCTATGGGGACAGTGCTTTGCAAAACAGTGTATTTTGACGGAGAACTCCAATTACTTTCAATGTGTATCCTAAGAAACGCTAAGCATCTGGTGTTCTCCAAGTCAACAGGATCTAACTGTTTCTTGCCTTGAGTGACTGCTGGAATCTTTAATTCAGCTTGGTAAGAATGGATGGCCTCGCTGACATTGAAACCTCTGTCTGCCAACACTAGGTCCCCTGGGAGCAAATGAGATAAAACATCACTTTGCTCTGTGATGAACTTATCACTTGAGCAGCTCCCCATCCATTAGAAATGAAACAAATGGAACCTTGTGGGCAAATGGCAATTAAATATTTCATTGTATGGTGTGACTTGTATGTTGAATAACACTGAGCACTGGTTAATAAGTTACTTTGTTTCGCAATAAATATTTCAAAACAGTCAATAATGCAAACTGTCTTTTCAAAGTTACTGTTCCATAAGATTTTCTTAATGATTCCCTGTCAGGCCATATAACTAGACTTGGCACTAGTCTACAATACATTACATTAATACAGTGTTTGAAAAGCTTTGAAACAGTGGTTGAATCAATGCCAAAATAATAAGCACCTTTTATCATTGTTTTGTGGACTCGTCTCATTCAGTCCAGTTCTATTCATTTTTTATTTTAACAACATATTTTCAGTTCTCAGAGCTTGGCATTCCAATTCAAGAGATGTAATGTGTTTCTTACAGTTTTCATTGCAACATGGTGGAGTTGTTGGGTCATCACGATCATCAGGAATAGGCTGGAAATCATTTTCAAGTTGTTTGTGGGTAGATTCCTTCACGGAAGATTCTCCTGTGAGAATCTGGTCTGCGGTAGGATGCTTGCTGCTGTCTTGAGGACAATCTCTTGGAAGGATTACTGCTGCAGCTGATGACTTCTTTGCTTGCTCTCTTCTTTGGAGTTTGCTCTTCTGTCTTATGTTGAATATATCTAACCGCATTTTTTTCTTCTCTTCTCTGGGATGGTACATGTTTGAAGACGGATGGGACGTAGTCGGGTGACAGAGGGTTATCACTCTTTTTCCCTAAAACATACACTACCGTTCAAAAGTTTGGGATCACATTGAAATGTCCATATTTTTGAAGGAAAAGCACTGTACTTTTCAATGAAGATAACTTTAAACTAGTCTTAACTTTAAAGAAATACACTCTATACATTGCTAATGTGGTAAATGACTATTCTAGCTGCAAATGTCTGGTTTTTGGTGCAATATCTACATAGGTGTATAGAGGCCCATTTCAAGCAACTATCACTCCAGTGTTCTAATGGTACAATGTGTTTGCTCATTGGCTCAGAAGGCTAATTGATGATTAGAAAACCCTTGTGCAATCATGTTCACACATCTGAAAACAGTTTAGCTTGATACAGAAGCTACAAAACTGACCTTCCTTTGAGCAGATTGAGTTTCTGGAGCATCACATTTGTGGGGTCAATTAAACGCTCAAAATGGCCAGAAAAAGAGAACTTTCATCTGAAACTCGACAGTCTATTCTTGTTCTTAGAAATGAAGGCTATTCCATGCGAGAAATTGCTAAGAAATTGAAGATTTCCTACACCGGTGTGTACTACTCCCTTCAGAGGACAGCACAAACAGGCTCTAACCAGAGTAGAAAAAGAAGTGGGAGGCCGCGTTGCACAACTGAGCAAGAAGATAAGTACATTAGAGTCTCTAGTTTGAGAAACAGACGCCTCACAGGTCCCCAACTGGCATCTTCATTAAATAGTACCCGCAAAACACCAGTGTCAACATCTACAGTGAAGAGGCGGCTGCGGGATTCTGGGCTTCAGGGCAGAGTGGCAAGGAAAAAGCCATATCTGAGACTGACCAATAAAAGAAAAAGATTAAGATGGGCAAAAGAACACAGACATTGGACAGAGGAAGACTGGAAAAAAGTGTTGTGGACGGATGAATCCAAGTTTGAGGTGTTTGGATCACAAAGAAGAACGTTTGTGAGACGCAGAACAAATGAAAAGATGCTGGAAGAATGCCTGACGCCATCTGTTAAGCATGGTGGAGGTAATGTGATGGTCTGGGGTTGCTTTGGTGCTGGTAAGGTGGGAGATTTGTACAGGGTAAAAGGGATTCTGAATAAGGAGGGCTATCACTCCATTTTGCAACGCCATGCCATACCCAGTGGACAGCGCTTGATTGGAGCCAATTTCATCCTACAACAGGACAATGACCCTAAACACACCTCCAAATTGTGCAAGAACTATTTAGAGCAGAAGCAGGCAGCTGGTATTCTATCGGTAATGGAGTGGCCAGCGCAGTCACCAGATCTGAACCCCATTGAGCTGTTGTGGGAGCAGCTTGACCGTATGGTACGCAAGAAGTGCCCATCCAACCAATCCAACTTGTGGGAGCTGCTTCTGGAAGCGTGGGGTGCAATTTCTCCAGATTACCTCAACAAATTAACAGCTAGAATGCCAAAGGTCTGCAATGCTGTAATTGCTGCAAATGGAGGATTCTTTGACGAAAGCAAAGTTTGATGTAAAAAAAATCTTATTTCAACTACAAATCATTATTTCTAACCTTGTCAATGTCTTGACTCTATTTTCTATTCATTTCACAACATATGGTGGTGAATGAGTGTGACTTTTCATGGAAAACACAAAATTGTTTGGGTGATCCCAAACTTTTGAACGGTAGTGTAAGTAAATAAAAAATGTCCAGTCATGTTTTAGTGAGCAACAGGCTTAGTTCTTTTATCTTAGCCATTGTTAGTCCCGCAAAATCCACGCCATAATGCATAGGTCGAACTTGCCTTTTAGTCTAATAAAATTGTCAGAAACCGTAATAAAAGCCTGTTAAATAAATAATATATTAACGTTAGGAAGTGTTGTATTCTGTACCTGATATGAAGTGGTCACGACACAAGCGGAATCCGTTGCTTGTAGGGTCCCATCGCTCAGTTTTCTTCTGTACGCTTCTAGCACGTTTTATGGCAGTAATCCATTTATGTTGTCTTTCGGGATGTTTAGGAATCCAATAAAATGCTCTCCCTTTTACTTGTCCACGACTGTTCTGGCATTCTGGCGCACAACAGTTATCCACCATATTCACTGTATACAGTGCATCCGGAAAGTATTCACACCCCTTCACTTTCCTCACATTTTGTTATGTTACAGCCTTATTCCAAAATGGATTAAATTCATTTTTTTCTCATCAATCTACACACAATACCCCATAAGGACAAAGTGAAAAAGGTTTTGTAGAAATTTTTGCAAATCTATTAAAAATAAAAAACTGAAATATTGCATGTACATAAGTATTCACACCCTTTGCTACGACACTCAAAATTGAGCTCAGGTTCATCCTGTTTCCACTGATCATCCTTGAGATGTTTTACATCTTGATTGGAGTCCACCTGTAGTAAATTCAATGGATTGGACATGATTTGGAAAGGCACACACCTGTCTATATAAGGTCCCAGTGTTGACAGTGCATGTTAGAGCAGAAACCAAGCCATGAAGTCAAAGGAATTGTCCGTGGACCTCCGAGACAGGATTGTATCGAGGCACAGATCTGGGGAAGGGTACAAACAAATTTCTACAGTTTTGAAGGTCCCGAAGAGCACAGTGGTCTCCATCATTCGTGAATGGAAGAAGTTTGGATCCACCAGGACTCTTCCTAGAGCTGGCCACCCAGCCAAACAGAGCAATCGGGGGAGAAGGGCCTTGGTCAGGGAGGTGACCAAGAACCCAATGGTCACTCTGACAGAGCTCTAGCGTTCCTCTGTGGAGATGGGAGAACCTTCCAGAAGGACAACCATCTCTGCAGCACTCCACCAATCAGGCCTTTATGGTAGAGTGGCCAGACAGAAGCCTCTGCTCAGTAAAAGGCACATGACAGCCCGCTTGGAGTTTGCCAGAAAGCACCTAAAGGACTCTCAGACCATGAGAAACAAGATTCTCTGGTCTGATGAAACCAAGATTGAGTTCTTTGGCCTGAATGCCAAACGTCACGTCTGGAGGAAACCAGGCACCTCTCATCACCTCGATAATACCATCCCTACAGTGAAGCATGGTGGTGGCAGCATCATGCTGTGGGGATGTTTTTCAGCGGCAGGAACTGGGAGACTAGTCAGGATCGAGGGAAAGATGAATGGAGCAATGTACAGAGAGATCCTTGATGAAAACCTGCTCCAGAGCGCTCAGGACCTCAGACTGGGGCGAAGGTTTACCTTTCAACACGACAATGACCCTATGCACACAGCCAAGACAACAAAGGAGTGGCTTCGGGACAAGTCTGTGAATGTACTTGAGTGGCCCAGCCAGAGCCCAGACTTGAACCCCATTGAACATCTCTGGAAAGACCTGAAAATAGCTGTGCAGCGACGCGCCCCATCTAACCTTACAGAGCTCGAGAGGATCTGCAGAGAAGAATGGGAGAAATACCTCAAATATAGGTGTGCTAAGCTTGTAGCTTCATACCCAAGAAGACTTGAGGCTGTAATCGCTGCCAAGGGTGCCTCAACCAAGTACTGAGTAAAGGGTGTGAATACTTATGTACATGCAATATTTCCGTTTTTTATTTTTTAATAAATTTGCCAAAATTTCTACAAAACCTTTTTCGCTTTGTCATTTTGGGGTATTGTATGTAGATTGATGAGAAAAAAAAGGAATTTAATCCATTTTGGAATAAGGCTGTAACATAACAAAATGTGGGGAAAGTGAAGGGGTGTGAATACTTTCCGGATGCACTGTAAATACAGCAGGCAAAGAGACTTGCTGCTAGCTAGCAGTCATCTGCCCAGCAATAGGCCCGCTTTCCTGTCAAAATGGCGGTGTTTTGATTTCGACTATTGTGTGACATCAGCTACCGGACCAAGGGTATTCTCATTCAGCCGGGAGTTGAAGCTTTCCAGTGCTCGAACTGAGTGACCATTTATGGGGGAGGTCCCCTATTTGCGGTTGGGGGGCTGTTAAAACACTAAAATTATGCTGTCTTTTGAAAGGTCCTTTGACTCAATGCAACCATTTTGTAAGTCTGGGAGGAGAGGTGAATATCGGTGTACTTACTCTTCAATGTAAGACAGTATGAATGAATCAAGGCCCCTTGCACCAGTAGAGAGTGCCTGACTCCAGCAAGACTTTTAATTCTGTTATTTTCGACTCTGCCTCGCTAGAGTCGCTCGTGCCATGCACCTGTCGTTTCAAGTGCAGATTGTAACATATGATCCAAAATATTCCTCTTCAGTTGGTGTGAAGAGGAATGTTTTGGATCACGGTTTAACCATGGTCAATAATATTGTCTAGCTAGTAGCTACCTGGCTAGTTATGTTATCGATAGAAACGTCTAGTTTCTGATCACACAAATGCACAGCTAGCTGCAATAGATCATTAGTTTCTCTGTTATTTCTTTCTTATGTTAGTAAATAGAATGTCTTTGATAATGTTAGGCACACACGACAATAGCAGCATTAGCTAGCTAGCTAACGCGGTTCTGGAAGTTTCTGAACATTTTCTGACAAGTAACGTTAGCATAACGTTATAGCCAGCATCAAAACAGCATCAGCTAGCTAGATAACGTTAACTAGCTAGTTTAGAGCAACAACAAAAAAATTTTGACTAAGATCACACCTCTGTTCATTCGTAGTTAACATTGCAGCAATATCGGGGAGAAATAATTATTTTTACAATATGTAATATCAATACTTACTTAAACTATTTACCGGAGCTTCTTTCACAATTCACATGTTTTGTTAGCTAACTTTAGTCGTTACCTGTGTAAACTACTAATAAGACAAGTTGTGCAGATCATCATCAAGTCTCTTCGGAGCGCGGGAAGAACAAAGCGCGAGGGCGCGCTTCCGGGGAGGGTGACGACTGTAAACTACTAATAAGACACGTTAGTCCCTAGCTAACGGGTCTGACCCTTTAGCCGAGCGGTTAGTGATGTCGCCTCGTGGTGCAGTACACCTCGTATCGAATCCCGCACCGTTCAAGAAAATAACCGGTTACACCTGTAATTGTGGAGCGGGAGACAGAGCAGAGGGCTGTATGTACCCGCTCGTGACGTGTCTGTGCTGCCTAGAAGGATCCTGATTGGTCAGCATTTGCGTCCAGAGAGCAGAGCCCAATCTGACTGTGACCGCGCAGGCAGAACACAGGTACCGGTGCAACATAAAGACAGGTATGGTTCACAGATTTACTGCTACATCCCAAATAAGGACCGCTACAATATGCCCCCAAAAATTGATAATTTATTGTTATTATTCTTATTATAACCATAACACTATGGGGGAACCCCCAACCTTAATTTTTCCTTTCTTATGGGAGGTCCAGACCCGTCTCCCAGCCCCCCCCCTCAATTCAAGCCCTGAAGCTTTCTACCGGACAAGTACGGCTTTTCACAGCTTTTTATAGCCTCCTCTACAGCAAAATCACAAGAGTCGTCAACTTTTCTCCTTCTGGTGGGCACGGGGATTTTTGTTGTCGGCGTTTGAGGGTTCCGGTTTTTTTTTTCAGATGCTGACATTAGTCTCCATATCCATGCTGGGGTGTGAGCTGTACTCACTTCAGCGTAGTCATGCCCGTCAAGTGGCTTCTCCGCCATACTCGAATTTTTATTTTTTTTTGTTTGGACATTTTCGTAACTTTTCGTCAGTGAGACCTTAAAATGTTCGTAGTTATACTCATTTCAAATTTCGTCCAAGTCTTTTTTTTTGTCAGGAAGGATAACTTTGTTTGATTTTGGGGGCTGTGCAAACAGAGCTGAGCGAGGTCGTCTACTCGGTTTTCTTTGTGTACTGAACTCTCATCTCCTCTTGCACCTGCGTCTACCTGTCCTATCACGTGAACTCCTGTACGGTTTCCAATACATCATCTTCTCTGCACTCCCGTCCTCCTCCCATCCATCCGTATTTTAACCGCTTATCCTGCGGCGGTTAAAGCGTCTGTGGTACAGATGAACAGGAACAGCGGTTGAAGATAGTTTAACGTCACGTTTATCGGGTTAAAATTTGAAGTATTAACTTTATGAACGGTGCTTAATTTAGTTCGATTGAGTTTGACATTAGAAGTAAGATGTAGCTAACTGCGTAGTTAGCTAACGTTAGTGTAACCGGTTATTTTCTTGCCCGGTGCGGGATTCGATACGAGGTGTACTGCACCACAAGGCGACATCACTAACCGCTCGGCTAAAGGATCAGACCCGTTAGCTAGGGACTAACGTGTCTTATTAGCAGTTTACAGTAGCTAGCTGGCAAGAAAACGAAATGCGCAAACGAAAAATATCAAGATTTTTTCCTCACTCCCTGTCCGTCCAAACTCAGCCTACTCTACATCAGATGCCGACAATGTCGACATGGACCATGTGATAAGCAAAAACAGGCCACATCAGAATAAGCAGAGAGCAAAGAGCAGCCACGTGCTTAAGGAGAAACAGTCAAAATGTTGCAAATGTGGTAAAAGCCCTTCTTATCCAAACGCTCACTGTCCAGCAAATGCAGTCACATGTGTCGTGTATGAAACACTAATATTGTTCTAAACTGTTTAAGTAGATAACTGGAAAGTGCACACGGCAGACTTATGACAGTAACGTAGTATATTTATTATTACGCTGTAACAACCTAGCTATCCCGAGTAGAGCGGAGTACCAAGAGGACGCCCTGGTGGCGATTCTGCCTTATATACTCTTCAGGAACAACCAATAGCTGACCTCCACCTCATTCAGCACCAATCACATTTGAATGTGCACATTCAAAAACCAACCAACCCACACTGGTTAATTCTCTGTGTTGGGAACACCACAGCTCCTCCCCTGTAAATTCAAACTTCTTTTTTTTTCCAGGATTCTAACATATCCTTTTTGCTCTTAAGCTCATAACCATGTACAGTATTTCTTCAACAGTAACCATACATTACATTACAGATTTCTTTTCTCTCTTTTTTTTCCAAAAACCAATCTGCATTGTCAGTCACAAGTTCAGTCTATCAGGAGGACGTCTGTCTCTCACAGGACGAGTGTTCCTTTCCACAACTGGCGGTGGTGGTTCTACAGGTCGTTCTTCCACAACCTGTGGTTCAGGATGTTCTGACACATCAGTGTCTGCATTGAAATCATCAATCTCCCAAGAAGCTCCATCACAAGAGTCCATTTGAGTCTGATCTGGATTTCCCTTGACACCCAACATCTGGTTCACATGTCTTTTCACACAATTTCCATTTACTTCAACACTGTATGTGACAGGACCCAACACTTCACTTATAACTCCATTCAACCATTTCTCCCCTCCCCTGTAATTTTTTACCAACACGTGTTGACCAACCTTAAAAGACCTAACACGGGGAAGATTTGGTTCAGACTTGGTCTGCATTCTCTGAGAGAACTTTGGTTTGATAAGACACAACCTGGTTCGCACCTGTCTTCTCAGAAATAGCTCAGCTGGGGTCTTTCCTGTCTTAGTATGGGGTGTGTTTCTGTACCCAATCAGAAAATTTGCTACACAGTGCTCAAGCGTCATACCACCAATGGCTCTATTCTTTGCAAGGGATTTCTTAAGATTTTGGACCAATCTTTCAGCTAAACCATTACTTGCAGGATGGTATGCAGGTGACTTGATGTGTTTTACTCCATTTTTAGTCAAAAATGACTCAAACTCTTGCGATACGAACTGAGGTCCGTTATCAGTTACAACCTCTTTAGGCAACCCATAAGCTGCAAATAAATTTCTCATTGCTTCAATTGTCTTAGATGAAATAGTAGTGGTCATGGGAACTATCTCTGGCCATCTAGCATAGGCATCCATCACTACTAAAAACATCTGCTTGTGGTCCTCAGCAAAATCAAGATGTACTCTTTCCCATGGACTCGAAGACCATTTCCATGTATGTATCGGTGCAGTAGCAGGCATACTACGCTGCTGCTGACAAATAGTACACTGATTCACTTCACGTTCAATACTGTCATCTAATGTAGGCCACCAGAATAAACTTCTGGTGAGGGACTTCATTTTAACTATTCCCCAGTGGTGCTCATGTAATTCAGACAATAGCCTGTCTCTTAGTTTATCAGGCACTACCACACGGTAACCCCATAATAAACAATCATCCTCAATGCTAAGCTCTAATTTTCTCTGAAAATAAGGCTTCAGTGACTCATCCTGTACATGTTTAGGCCATCCAGTTAACACCAACTGTTTAACCACTCTTAACACAGGATCTCTGTCTGTTTCTTTGGCTATTTCTCTAGCAGTAAGAGGTAAGTCTTCCAGGTAAGACACTCTGTAAATTGGGTTTGACACCACATCTACATCAGGCTTCACAGGTAATCTTGATAAAGCATCAGCATTGCTATGCTGCTCTGACTTCTTGTACTGGATTTCGTATGTATACGCTGCCAAAATTAGAGCCCACCTTTGTAATCTAGCGGCGGCCAGTGTTGGCACACCTGTTTTAGGCCCCAGAATTTTCAACAGTGGCTTGTGGTCTGTCAATAACAAGAATTTCCTTCCATAAAGATACTCATGGAATTTCATAACTCCAAAAACAAGACCCAGTGCCTCTTTTTCCAGTTGAGAGTAATTCTGTTCTGTTTTAGTTAACATTCTGGATGCAAATGCGATAGGTCTCTCACTTCCATCTTTCATTTTGTGGCTGATTACAGCACCAACTCCATAAGGAGAAGCATCACATGCTAGTATGATATGTAACTCTGCATCAAAATGTACTAACAATTTATCTGACTGAAGAGACTTCTTTGCACTATCAAATGCACTTTGACATTTTTCTGACCATTCCCAGGTTGCATCTTTATGCAGCAATGCTGTCATTGGATGAATCAGAGTAGATAGATTAGGGATAAACTTCCCATAGTAGTTTAACAGAGCTAAGAATGACCTGAGTTCAGTTACATTTTTTGGAACTGGAGCCCTCTGAATAGCATCTGTCTTTTCCTTCATTGGATGTATGCCCATGGCATCAATGACATGCCCTAAGTATGAAACGCTGTTCTGCATGAACGCACACTTCTCTCTTTTAACCCTGAGATTGTAAGTTTCAAGTCTACTAAGCACCTCTTCCAAGTTAGTCAGGTGCCTTTCTGTATCTTTTCCAGTAATTAAGATGTCATATAAATAACAGATGACCCCTTCCATGCCCTGAAGAACCTGATCCATAATCTTTTGAAAAATAGCAGGGGTGCTAGCAACACCGTAGGGTAACCTATTGTAGTGATACAACCCTCTGTGTGTGTTGATAGTTAGGTAATGTCTTGAATTGTCCTCTAACAGAACTTGCTGATAAGCCTGCGAAAAGTCTAATTTGGTAAACTGCTGACCTCCTGCTAGTTTAGCAAATAAATCTTGGGTTTTGGGTAGTGGATACTGTTCCACATTCAACCATGGATTGATGGTGACCTTGTAGTCTCCACATATTCTCACACTGTCATCCTTTTTAGGCACACAAACTATTGGAGCTGCCCACTCACTGTAATTAATGGGTGAGATGACACCTTCAGCTTCCAATTTTGCCAGTTCTCTCTCTACGGCTTCTCTTAATGCATAAGGCACGTTTCTAGGCTTACAGAACTTGGGCACTGCATCTGGAACTACACGTAGTCTGGCTTCAATACCTTTTAACTTGCCTAGCTCAGGTTTGAACACTGATGCATGTCTGGCACACACATCATCCACTGTATCAGGAGCCACTCTGTTGATTCTTGACCAGTCTAGCTTTAATTGACTTATCCAGTCTCTGCCCATTAATGCAGGACCTCTTCCTTTCACGACTAGTAGTTCTAGCTTTTCGAGCGTTCCTTGCATTTCACCTTTGCTGCGAATTTTCCTATCAACGGCAATGATTCCTCACTGTAGGTTTTCAGCACACAATTTGCAGGACTAAGTTTCACATCTTTAAACCTGCGTTTAAGTAGAGTTTCAGATATCACTGACACGGCTGTGCCAGTGTCTACCTCCATTTTCACCCTTGTACCATTTACACTGACATACACATAGTAGGGTTTCACAATGTCACCTTTACCCGTGTCCATTGCAAAAAGTTCGACCCCTCCACTGTCCAATGTCTGACCAGTGTCAATGTTCTGTACAGCATCCACCATGCGCCTTGTCGGCACACAGCAGTCGTCTCTGGCACTGCAGAGCTGAGGCTGGATAGGATCTCCATCTGCCCGAAGACTGTGAGGTTTGCTCTGGTCCACGTGCTGGGGAGCGTTGCAACATTCCAAATGCCTGGTCCCTTTCGATGCCTTGCCATAGCTTCCTTCTTTAGGTGAACGGCATGCTTTTGCGATGTGTCCCTTTTTCTTGCACTGGTGACACTCTACGTCCTTGAACCTGCATTCATCCGGTCTGTGGCCTTTTCCATTGCAGCGATAGCAGGGCTTTCCATTAGCTGTAGACTTTACCGTAGCCTCTCTATGCTTTAGGTTAGCCTTCTTTTCTACCACATTAGCTTTATAGCCTTTCTGTGCGAACTGTTGCGCACTGTTGCCTTTTGTTACCTCATAAGAAAGCGCCATTTCAACTGCGAGCTGTAACGGTAAGTCTTTTGTGTGAGCAGCATTGAGTAACCGATCTCTTAGCTCATTGCTCTTAACTCCCCAGACCCAACCTATCACGCAGTGCTTCATCTAAAAATGTTCCAAATTTGCATGTGGCTGCTAACTTTCTCAAACTTGCAATGTACTCACTTATTGTTTCGTTTTCCTTTTGGTTTCTTCCGTGAAACTTGCATCTCTCGGTAATAAAGTTGGTTTTCGGGATGTAGTGCTTTTCTAGCACTCCCACCAGTACTTCATATGTTTTACCCGATGGCTTATCTGGTGCACACAAATCCATCAGCAAGCTATGTGCCCTTTTTCCTACCACCGGAAGAAATACCGCTTTGGTTTTCTCATCTCGAGTGTCCAATCCTTTTGCTGCGAAGTACTGCGCTAACCGCTGGCGATAACTATCAAAACTTTCCTCACTTTCCTCGAAGTGGAAATCTTCTGGCTTACCGAATGCCATTTTCTGTTCGACGGTCTTTTCACTCACCGAACGTCTCCCTGGTTGTTCGTCGTTTACTTCTGCCTCGCTGGAGCTGCTTGACATGCTAACTCTGTGACTTCCAATTTAAACATCCCATCCTCGTCGCCAAACTGTCGTGTATGAAACACTAATATTGTTCTAAACTGTTTAAGTAGATAACTGGAAAGTGCACACGGCAGACTTATGACAGTAACGTAGTATATTTATTATTACGCTGTAACAACCTAGCTATCCCGAGTAGAGCGGAGTACCAAGAGGACGCCCTGGTGGCGATTCTGCCTTATATACTCTTCAGGAACAACCAATAGCTGACCTCCACCTCATTCAGCACCAATCACATTTGAATGTGCACATTCAAAAACCAACCAACCCACACTGGTTAATTCTCTGTGTTGGGAACACCACAACATGCCATGCCTGTAGAAAGAAAGGACATCATCAAAAAGTGTGTTTATCATCAAAAAACGTGAATGAGGTTCAAGAGCATGATTCGTGGCACAGTCGAAGCCAATGGAGACCCATGGATAATTGATATCAAAATCAAAAACAGGAAAGGAAAGTTCAAAATTGACACAGGTGCAGATGTGACTGTCACGCCAGACCACATGTTTTATACCGTGTTCGAAGACTGCAAAAAGCCAGTACTCAAACCAGTGTCCAAACCCTTACTGGGACATGTGTTGGGGGTCACAAATATGTTTTACAGAAAGGGGAAAAGCAATCATTAGGAGTTTACACACTGCCTAATTGGCAGGCCAACCATCACTAGCCTAGGACTAGTCACACGTGTTGACAGCTTAAACGTTAAGTCACTAAAGGAACACTATCCAAAGCTGTGCAGAGGGCTTGGCCTGATACAGCAGCCATACACCATTAAACTGAGACCAGGGGCAGAGCCATTCTCTTTAAAGACTCCATGTCATATCCCTTTACCACTCATGCCTAAAGTCAAGAATGAACTGCAATGCATGGAGCAGATTGGAGTGATCAGCAAGGTGGAGGAACTCACAGAACAGTGTTCAGGAATTGTGGTGGTACCAAAGAAATCAGGGGACAATCCTCACATATGTGTAGACCTTACCAAGCTTAATGAGTCTGTGCAAAGAGAAAAATACATACTCTCTTCAGTTGAACAGATGCTTGGTTCACTAGCTTGTGCTAAAAGTTTTAGCAAATTAGACATAAACATGAGTTTTTGGCAAATCCCTTTGGCTGAGGAGTCAGCTAAACTCAAAATTTCATTACGCCATTTGGCCACCATTTTTTCAACTGCTTACAATTTGGAATAGCGTCGGCTCCTGAACATTTTCAAAACTGTATGGTCACCGAAGGGCCTAGACGGTGTGGTTTGCCATGTGGCTGGCATGCTGGTGTGGAGCGGCTCACAAGAAGAGCATGATTGCGCGCCTTCACACTGTGCTGGGAAAGACAGAAAATGCTGGTCTCACGCTGAACATCGAGAAGTGCACCCTTTCACAGCATGAGGTGAAATTCCTGGATCACGTCCTCTCCAAGGCAGGGGAGCAGCGAGACCCAGCAAAAACAGCAGCAGTTAAAGACATGCCCAAGCCAGCCAATGTCAGTGAGGTAAGGAGCTTCTTGGGGATGGTTAACCAGCTGGGTAAATTTATACCACAGCTGGCAGAAAAAGACAAACCCCTCAGGGACCTTTTGTCCGAGAAAAACTCCTAGTTATGGGGGCCTGACCAAGTCAAAGCTTTTAACGACTTGAAGGGGGATTTGTCATCGACACCCATACTCATCTTGTATGACCCAAATAAGGGGTCAAAACTGTCAGCAGACGCATCATCCTTTAGGTTGAGAGCAGTCTTGCTGCAGAAATGGGGTGAGGAATGGAGGCCTGTTGCTTATGCGTCACGGTCTCTCACACCAGTTGAGCAGAGATATGCACAGGTAGAAAAAGAAGGTTTTGGCCTCACTTGGGATTGTGAGCAATTACAAGACTTCCTAATAGGCTGGTACTTTGAAATGGAGACAGACCACAAGCCTCTTCTGAGTCTCCTGGGGGCCCAAGTGCTGGACACCTTACCTCTACACATTCAACGCTTCAGAATGAGACTCATGCGTTTGTTTCTCCAACAAAATTTCTCATGTTCCTGGGAAAAGCCTGTGGACAGCAGACACATTGTCATGCGCGCCGCTGCGGACAGGAGCAGCAAACAGATGATGAGCTGATGGAGAGTATGAACATCTATGTGGACAGCATCATAAAGCATCTCCCAGCGAATATATCTCACCTGGACGGTCTAAGAGAACATCTCAAAGCAGACATAGCGTGTGTTCTAGCGTCATGAGGATGTGTCAGGATGGATGGCCAGAGTTCAATCACTGCACTGGCCCTGAAAAGCTCTACTGGAAAGAGCGTGCTTTCCTCACAGTTCACAGTGGTCTCCTGAAGGAAGGAACCAGACTGGTCATTCTCTCTGCTTTAAGAAATGACTTTCTAGCAAAGCTGCATGAGGGTCACCAACGGTGTGGTGAAATGCTGGGAGCGTGCATGACAAAGTGTGTGGTGGCCTGGATTGAGCCAACAGCTTAATGAACTTGTACTGAACTGCAGAACATGCATCAAAAAGCATACAAACCACACAGAGCCACTGATCCCAACAGATCTCCCAGAAAGACCCTGGCAAAAACTGGGGATGGATCTGTTTACCCTGAAAGGCAAAACATACCTGCTGGTAGTGGACTACTACTCACATTATGTCGAAGTGGTAAACCTCCCACTCACAAAGTCCACTGACATCTTAAATCCATTTTTGCTCACCATGGCATCCCGGAGACTGTTGTCGGTGACAGTGGTCCCCCAGTACTCATCAAGCTTTTTCTGACTTCGCAGCGAAAAATAGATTCGAACACATAACCAGCAGCCTGAGGTACCCACACAGCAATGGGAGGCAGAACATGCAGTTCAGTTAATCTGCTCAAGAAAGCATCAGACCCTTACTGGCGTATAGGTCAATTCCGCTCCAAAACGGCTACAACCCAGCTCAATTGCTGATGGGACGTCAGCTTCGCACCACTGTACCAACCCTCCCATCTGTGTTGAACCTGTCACTCCCCAACAGTACTACTGTCAGCTCTAGGGAGAGAGAGAAAAGGGGTGTAGACCAAATGCACTTCAATAAACGTCACCGAGTGTACAACCTGGGCAAGCTCTCTCCCGGGAAACAGGCGTGGGTCACACGGACTGTGATAAGAGAACACTTAACACCACGTTCCTACATCGTTGATGTGCCTCATGGGACAGTTCGTAGGAACCAGCACCACTTTATTCCTATGGATGGGGCTGAGAGCAACAGCACCACACAGGGTAGCCCCCAGGTGCCTGCAGACTCTGCACCCATACACACTCCAAAGACACAAACACCCTGTGCCAGACCAGAACTCCCTATACCCAGAACCAGATCTGGGAGGCCAATAGTGAAGCCACAAAGACTGGGCTTGTAATAGACAATTAATACGAGTCTATGCTGAGCAGCTGTCAAAGACGAGGCAGAATAATCCCCTCAGCTGACTCAGAAAGTTCAGGTAGTCTACCCTGGCCTTTAAATTTAGAGAGAGAAAAAAATCAGTTCTGTGATGTGTTCTTAAAAGGGGAGATGTGGTATAATCTGTATAGCCCCCACCCCCCATCAGATTCAGTAATAGTTTAGCCCATGCAATGAATTCTGTGGTGAGTTTGAGCCTCGCTCTCTTTGATTACTTACCTCCGTGGAGTGAGTTACTTTCATACGTAATCATTAATAAAGAATACTTACCTGTTGAAAATATAAAGTTGACTAGTGATTACATTACCAACGCACACATAGTTAAACAGATAACATGACAGGTTTGGTGTGACTAAGATTAGGATTAGCATCCGGAGGGTGGCCAAAACAGAGCGTTTTAATGGCAGGGTCACACAATCTGATGGGTAACAGATTTTGGTGTCATACCAGCCCTGACCGCAGCACAACATGGACACACAGATCGACCTCCCTCCATCGCTGATGCTGCCTGGTACGATGGAGGAGTGCCGCACCATAGAAAGACACTGCCACGGTGTGAAGAGGACACATTGCCATTGTTCACAGCTTTGCTGTTTTGGATCCAAATGGCATTTGTACACACAGATGACATTGCCACAGCAACCAATGTGAAGAGGTTGATGCCTTTCCTGATCGCTTTGGAATAGTTGTGGACATTGTGCAGCCCCAAAGATCGGCTTTGAGAAACGAATTACATTTTGCCTTCAGTGGAGACACGGTATTTGAGTAGTTTGAATGCAGATTGCTAGTTTGAAGATCCTCCCAGGGCTGTCAGATCAAACAAACCGCCTCAGTGCTGATACGCAGTGTGAGTTCTATGTGTGTAAATGATGGAAATCATTGTTCTGTTTTCTTTATGCTTGTTCCTTTTGGGAGGGAATCGGTTTCATAAATTTCTTGGGAGTTTCTGTTTCACCTGGCCTAATAATCGTTTTTTGTGCTTTAGCATTTCTTATGCAAATAGACTAAATTAAAACTAAGCATGAGCAGTGCTTAAAGATGGGATTTAACGTGATTAAATGGACAATGACTTCCTTTCAAAGCTATTTTATTGAAAAAGCAAAGATTCTTTCAAAAACCAAAGTATTTCACTAACAACAAAGTGAAACTAATTACATTTTGACACAAAACTGAAGACTAAAAAAGAAAAAAGATCCGATGGTACGTATCAGCAAATAGCACAAGGGCCAAGACCTGAAGTGTGTGTGCCACACCTAACTGTACATGGATTGACACACATTAGACATGTTTTGAGCAATTTTTCCCTTTGAGATAACAATAAGTAAGATGATAATGGCTACCTGGAGGAATTTCAAGAAGCAGGTTTACCAAGTCGGCCAGAAAACTTAAAAACATACAATTCTTGGAAATTTTAGAAACTTTAATAACTTTTGAAATTAAACATAGAAGGGGATTTTTTTCATGTAATTATCATTACTGTAATTATTATTTACTCAAAAAGACATTATAATGATTTCTACAGTTATTGGGCAAAAGGAACAATCATGCATTTTGAAACACCCCACAGAACGCAGTTCATTTATCGGCACTCCTACTGAGGAGCCAGATACTGATACATACAGATGAGGGCCCAGTATTCATGGAAGATGTTCAAATATGAAGAGTGTAGCGATGATGCCAGCAATCCGACCTGAGTTTCTCAAAGAGCACTCCCCTTATAAAAAGCTTGGTGATCATAGACCCTGGCTGCAAAAAGAGGCCTCAGTTAATGGTGAGAACGTCAGTCTGAATCTCATGGCTTAGCTGTGTCTGCAGGTCGCTGAGCTTCTTCTTAAGCACAGCCAGTGCCGACATGACAATGGTCTCAGGTCGCAGAGAACCACAGGACTCCACGTTGTAGTAGAACCTGTCAGGGTAGAGATCACACATTTACGGGATGAATAACTGATATGTTGAACTTTTAGTTGGTTACCCCTACATCAAACACTTGACAGAGCCTGAAAGGAAACAAATTATTTCAGATGCTGATATAGTTACTTATACCCCAGGCAAAAAGCCAATATTTGCCCACCTTTCTGGCTTTCCATTGGGGTCGTAGGGGGCTTGTACTTCATCCTCCTCAATCTCTGAGTATTCACTCTTTGGCCTGTGGATAGCAGGGCAGTTATGTCAATCTGGCAGTTTTTAAAGTGGGTTGTCTTGGGAAAACACTCCATACATGCATTTAACACCCATTCATCGCCAGTAATAAAAAATGGGACGCACCACTCTTCGGGTCGTGGGTACACTGTGTGCCTCAGTGCGTTGTCTGGATCATATTCAAAGGACACCCCTGCAGTGGGGTTCCACTTGGCATGCTCCTTGCCGAAGCCCTTCTTTGCATAGGCTCTGAGCCGCAGTTCCTGACCCTTACGAAGCTTCACCAACAAAATGTCTGTAGAGGCGATGCAGGGCAAGAGGATGAGGGCGTGAACAGGGTCAGGTGTTAATGAGAAAGAAGTACACAGGAACAGTGGGTAGAGAGTGCAAAGAGAAAATAATAAGTTAATAGTGAAATACTTCAGATAAGGAAATGACCGAAAACCATTTGAATATTTGTATCTAACCTGTATTGTTATCAACACCCTGTGAGAGAATTAAAGGGAAACGATCATGATTTTCAACATTATCTCCATATATACTGGAGGAATAACACTCCATTAACAGCAATTATACTGAACGGTCTTTTGTGTGTCTCTACAATTACCAAAATTGTGTCTGCAGGTGATGTCACTGGCGAAAAATTTATGAATTTTCAAACTATTCAAGGTTTACAGAAAGGCTGCACTGTATAAAAAATGCAAAAAATACTACACTACACAGCTGCATGCAGCATTGTTATTTGCATTTTCTTATACAATGCAGCCTATTGACAAACTAGGAAGCAAGTTTTCACATTCACAGACTGTCTGCTGTGACATCATCGACACAATTTTCCGCACAATTTGGAAGGCGTTTCAAAGACGCACATAAGACTTCTCAGTATTAATGGCTGCTTATGGAGTGTTATTCCTCCAACACAGTATACAGAGGGATGATGTTGAAAATCAGGATTGTTTTCCTTTAAGCTTACCATCCTGTTCAACATAGTCATTGGGATCATTGTCTCGACTCCTGGAGGTCACCTGTGAAGTGCAAAAGAAACTACATCAGCGCTTTTCTCTAGAGGAAATAATTCTGAACAGAAAACTACACACACACCAACTAAGATGCAAATCATTGTGGTGAGGTAAACATCGAGGAACTAACACTTCTCTGTCTGATATTCGTGCTGTCTGAAACATTTCGAAATCCTGTGGATAAGTAGTGCAAGTAAAAATCTGACGAATTCTTGTATAGTGTTATTGTGTTTGTTTTTATGGAAAGAAGGAAAGCAAAGACAGGGACAGAGAAAGGGAGAAACAGCACTCATACTAGTGGTTCCACAAGCGGAGATCTATACCACAACACCATCTTATAAGAACGGTCATTAATCCTGGCTGTCAGTAAATGTTATTTTTTAAACATGCAGATTTATAATATCTCTCTGAATCTGTTCTATCATGAAAAATTCCAGTGTAACACTTAAACAAAACAACTTCCTTTTTTGACAGACAGGTATGCTTTCATTTTGGTGTGGTAGTGAACGGAAGCACAAATACTAGAGTTCAACTTTTTTCACAAAACAAGAAGCGGTTCCATTTTTAGCCACAATTTCATTCTCTGATACCAGTCAAGAGGATAGGGTGAAAACTGTAGTTGGTGTTTTCTCTGAGAACTTCATAAGTTTACTTTGGGATGGCAATCCCAGGTAAACTATTAGGGGTGGGACTCTTTCGGAATCTCACGATTTGATTTGATTTCGACTCTTGGGGTCACGATTTGATTCAAAATTGATTTTTGATTCATAAGGATTCCTGAATCTGGTCGGGCGTCCCGACAGACACAATTGGCCCTGTCTGCAGGTGGGAAGCTGGATGTGGGTATGTGTCCTGGTCGCTGCACTAGCGCCTCCTTTGGTTGGTTGGGGTGCCTGTTCAGGGGGGAGGGGGAACTGGGGGGGGAATAGCATGATCCTCCCACGCGCTATGTCTCCCTGGCGAAACTCCTCACTGTCAGGTGAAAAGAAGCGGTTGGTGACTCCAATTGTATCAGAGGAGGCATGTGGTAGTCTGCAGCCCTCCCCAGATCGGAAGAGGAGGTGGAGCAGCGACTGGGACGGCTTGGAGGAGTGGGGTAATTGGCCGGATACAATTGGGGAGAAAAAGCCCCCCCCCCCAAAAAAAAGGATTCCTGAATCAAAATCGATTCTACATTTGGTACATCGGGGTGCTAATTTCAGGATCTACTCCAGTCCACTGTGCGCAAAGAAAGGTGGTGTGGCAAATTATGGCATGAATGCAGACTAAAGTGTATATAATATGTAGTTTTTATATTTGAAAAAGTTGTATCAATTGATTGCAATAATGTGAACATACAAAGGCAAACCTAACCTTTCTCAGTAAAAAAACAATGTGATGGTATGTCGTACTTTGGCTCAATTGTCTGGATCATAAACCTAAAGCCTTCATTGTCAACTACGCTGTAGGGGCGCAGGTCTTTTGAAATGAAACAGGTGATGGATCTAGTTATGTTTTTTGCCTGTTCAGAATTGACTGAGAGTTTGGTAAAGTAGTACAGTGTGCGGTTGTTTGTTAATGTTGCAGGAGGTCGTTGTTCCACTTCTTTCAATGATGGTGTATGATGTGAGACCTAGCATATGTAGTGTTCCCGAAATACTTAACTTTCGTTTTGCAAATCTTGCATATTGAATGAGTCGTGTCAAGCTCCTTGTTCCCTGGGAGATTGTAAAATCCAAAATGCTCCCTAATGCTTGCCTTCAATTATGATCAGACTAGCTGAAATTGTTGCTGCTCCATTTTTAGAAAAGCTACCAAGACCTAATGTTAGCAGCGACTGACTAGCCACTGTCGTGTTTTCCGGAAGCCGGAACAGGTCCGCGGCAAGTCAACATCGCCAGCAACGAGGAGGCTACTTAAGACTGGAAAAAAATCTTTTTAAAAATCGATTTTTGGAATTTGTCAATCTATTCAGAAGATAAGAATCGTGATTCTTATGTGAATCGATTTTTTCCCCCACCCCTATAAACTTATGGGTAAACTCAATCATTCACTTTATGCTTAGTTAGAAAAAAAATGCAGATTTGCACGTAACCTCTTTTTCCTAAAGTTGGCGTTTCATGCTTTATTTCTATTTGATGTCTTACTATAGGGCAGGGGTGGCTAACCATGTGCCATGGAGAGCCATGTGTATGCAGGTTTTCATTCCAGCTGGACTCCACACCAGGTGATGTCACTGATACATTCTGATTAGTAACCCTTCAACAAAGAGGAAGAATGTATCAGTGAAATCACCTGGTGTGGAGTCGGGCTGGAATGAAAACCTGCATACATACGGGTCTCCATGGCACATGGTTAGCCACCGCGGCTGTAGGGTATAACAGGAGAATTGGATGCGAGAGGGGATGACATGTAATAAAAGCCACACAGTGAGCATGTGCCTTGGTGCACCGAGCCACCAAGCTTAGCATTTTTTCTGGTGGGGAGGAACTTACTGGGATGACTCTGGGGTTGTTGGACAAGAGATCACGTGAGGTTACATGACGTGTCTGGTCTTCTGTGCATCGAACGTCCAGGGTGAGCTCCACAGAGCACTCAGGACAAAAATCATCACAGGTACAGTCCTAGCAGATTAGATGGAGACAAGGATGTTAAATTAAGTCTATCAACTAGAAAATGTCACTAAAGCAGCATCATGTGTCATATAGCTTGTGTATTAGTCCTAGTTCAATCAAAGAGCCATTACCGGTTGACTTACTTTTTTTTTTTAGTTTCAATAGGAAAACTGATACGTGTGAAAATTTGGGTCATCATTGCCTTGTTTTAATTGAAGTGACAGTGCACTTACCCTAGAGTATTGCATTTTGTCAACAATGTCATCACTGGTGAGAGGTATGAGGCCTTAAACCACAAAAAAAAACTTGTTAGTTCAATGAGCTACAGACTATCATACCCATGTTACATTTCAAAAGACTAAATAACAGGAAAAACTGTACCAAAACCTCATCCCAAAACTTTAAGCAATACATACCAACTCTGTGGGCAATGAACTCATCATGAAGAACAGATGAATTGGCATCAATTTGGATCCAGTCAATAGCTGGATAGAAATGACAAGTCACTGAGTTGTTTTGCATCAATTTTCTTGTGTCATATTAGTTATAAACCGATAATAATAATAATAATTAACTGATAAAACGGCACTTTCACCCATGCGATGTAATTTTTTACCTATTGTGGCAACCTCAGACATAAAGACTCGTCGGATGGAATTTGCAACCCTGGAGTGGACACAAAAACGTACCAATGTCACCATTTAAAAAGTTAAGCTCCTTTCACCTAAATAATGTCACACATGACTTTCAGTAAGCCTGACATTCATGCATTAAATCTGTATGAGTGCGTACTGTGTAAACTTCCACGGAGCACTTGATTATCCTTGCTGTGAAAGAATGCAGCATCACTTTTATCTACAACATTAGTCGATGGCATAGGCGAGGTGGTGGCATTAAACATTTAACTTTCCAAATTCTCTACATAAACTTGCGATGGCTGGCTCGTACTGCCCCCTCCCTCTCACGTTCCTCATCTACAGAAGCAATCAGTCAACAGGTGTGGGAAGGGCTTCTGTTCAAGTCCAGACTGGCAGTTTTAAAAAAAAATCCAAAAGCACACAGACACAAGGATACATATTGGTATAATTTAAATGAATCATGATAAATCATAAGTCAGTAAATGTTTTATCACCTTCTTCTTTAGAGCGTTGTGTTTATGTACAAACTGTAATCATGTTGAGGCAATAAAAAAACCCAAACTTGACCTTCTCCAGCTAGGTCCATCTCAGACTCTAGACTACAGGTTTGAAGCTTCATGTAAAATAATGCTGTTTTTTATTTGAGACAGTGATGACAGCTTAACTATTCAAATTAATAATGAATGTGTCAATATCAATTAAATAAAGGTGGAACATTTCAATGAGCCAGGGCCTTTCTCTATAGTTAAAAAGAAAATTCTGTTTTATACCGGTGGATAAGATTGTAAATTTTGAAACAGAATGACTGGCCTGTCCAGGGTGTCTCCCTGCCTGCCTGCCGCCCAATGACTGCTGGGATAGGCTCCAGCATCCTCGCAACCCTGAGAGCAGGATAAGCAGTTTGGATAATGGATGGATGGATGATCGGACCGTGATGGTTTGTATAAACAGTGATTAGATTTAATTTTATTTCTTGCCAGAGGTTTTGCGCTGTTACAGGTGCAGCTGGAGGCATTCAATATCCCACAGCAATGCTGTCATGATGTGTAAGAATCAATAACTTTGTTATTGTGCCAAACACAACGAAATTGCAGGTGTCAACCTCAAAATGGTGCACGCATAAAAAATATAACATCAGCAATAAAAAGTAGTGTTTTGCAGTCCAGTGATGCACGTTATATCCTTCTCACTAAAATGCGTGACTACATTTTTTTTTTTACATGGTTATGCTGGTCGCGTGGCTCGGGTCCTGGGCTGTTCCGGTGGCGTTTGGACACTGCTTGGCATCCTCCTTATATTCTTTATATATTTAATTATTCCGTTATACTGTTATCCTCTTTCAATTGTTGTATTCTGTAAATTGTGTAAACACAACATCCACTGCACGTTGCATTGTCTTTGGGAGAGAGATCCCTCTGGTGCTCTCCCTGAGCTTTCTTCCTATTTTTTCTCCCTGTTAAAGCTTTTTTTTTTTGTAGGGAGTTGTTCCTTATCCGATGCGAGGGTCTAAGGACAGGATGTTGTGTTGCTGTAAAGCCCCTTGAGACAAATTTGTAATTTGTGATATTGGGCTATACAAATGAAACTGACGACTAGTGTAGCTAGTAGTGTAGTGTAGTGTAGTCTAGTGTAGCTACGTCTAAACTAAAAAGGCACAATGACATTTAATTATAAAGAATCAAGATAAATCGTTTTATCTTGATTTACAGATAACATACTTTGCGACTATAGTTAATGGTTTTTAACCCTCATCACGTCGTGTTTTGGTACCGAGAATAACAAGGGCCCCGCACAGCTCAGAGAACGCATTTGAATGGAAAATTCTTGTACTCACGCCAAATCGGTATTCTCGATGACGAACTTAACATTCTCGTCTGTCAGTTCTGTAATTTTCACCGTCGGCTGGTTAGCATACGGCATGACGAAGTATGTTAAATATGACAATATTGGTTGCGAGAACCGTACTCACACCACTACTACTGTTATTTTGACTTGATGACTCGCAACATAGTGACCGTCGCCTGATTGGGCAGAGAGTCTTCATTTAACTTCCGGGTCAGAGCCGTCTTTCAAAATAAATGCCTCGTTTACCGCCAAAATCGTCACTAGATCTAAGAAAATTCAAATGAAGGTTTACGCACACTGAACCCCAATAAGCGGCCCGCGGGCCAGATCTGGCCTCCACCGACACATTGGCACTAACGCAGCTGTCACAACATGTGCATTACAGCAACACAACATCATGCCCTAGACCCTCGCATCGGATAAGGAACAACCCCCTAAAAAAAAAAATAACAGGGAGGAAAAAATAGAAGAAATCTCAGGGAGCGACAGAGAGATCTCTCTCCAAAGACAGACAATGCGCATGGGATGTTGTGTTTACACAATTTACAGAATACAACAATTGAAATAGGATAACAGAATTGTAATGAAATTACTAAATATATGAAGAATATGAGGAGGATGCCAAGCAGTATCCAGACGCCACCAGAACAGTCCAGGACCTGAGCCATGCGACCAGCATCACCATGTTGAAAAAGGGAAAAAAAGTGACACATCTTAGTGACAGAAGGATATAACATTAAAACAGGATACATCGAAACGATGATGACTGTGATGCAGTTTAAAATCGTCAAGCACGCCTGTGGGCCAACAGGCCTGAATTAGAGCGACACTATCGTCCGCATTTGTCACAGATAAATGTTGTTTGAGTTGATCTGTTATGTCTTGCATGGTGGGCCTATCATAGGCTTCTTGTCTCTTTTGTTAAAGCTGTTCTCGATTGCCTTACTGTAGAGTGCAATCTCTGTCTGTCCAGGTCCACTGTCTCCCAGCTGGAGTCATCTATGCCGCAGATCTTCATGTGGCGCTTGAATACATCTTTGAAGCATAGCTTCTGGCCTCCTTGCTTCCTTTTTTCCTGGCACAGCTCCCCGTAGAAAACCTCTTTTGGTAGGCGATTGTCTTGCATTCAACTCACGTGGCCGGCCCATCTGAGCTTGGAGGGTGTCATTAGGGCTTCAACACTGACAGTACCAGCACGTCTCATTACTTCCATGTCGGGCACCTTGTCTTCCCATCTGATTCGCAGCAGCTTTCGGAGATGATGAAGCTGTATGCTGGTGAGCTTCTTCATGTGCTTGCGATACAGGGTCATGAATTTCTAAGTTAAATAAAAAGAAAATGTGGTGAGGGGGATGCCAATCAGTGCGTGCACAACTTGTGAAATAAAGTCCGTGCTGCTCTACTTTATTTTGACCTCATCCCAAAATGTACACTTGACCTATACCGTAGAGAGCGCGGAGTACGTTTACGTCTACGTGCTCTCTATGGTCTTTGACTAGACAGAGCCACTCACCAGCTAAGTCACAGACAATCATCCATCCGTTCATCCATCCATTATCCGAACTGCTTATCCTGCTCTCAGGGTCGCGGGGATGCTGGAGCCTATCCCAGCAGTCATTGGGCAGCAGGCGGGGAGAAACCCTGGACAGGCCGCCAGGCCATCACAGCCCCCCCCCCCACACACACACACACACACATTCATACCTAGGGGCAATTTAGTATGGCCGAGTCACCTGACCTACATGTCTTTGGACTGTGGGAGGAAACCGGAGCACCCGGAGGAAACCCACGCAGACATGGGGAGAACATGCAAACTCCACACAGAGGACGACCCGGGACGACCCCCAAGGTTGGACTACCCCGGGGCTCGAACCCAGAACCTTCTTGTTGAACATGTGATCTAATGCAGTCTCATCCACGCATTGTCAATGACCAGCTGTTTGATCCTGTGAGGACCCGTATTGTATATATAGATCTGCGCATGTGTCAAATAAATATTCTTCTCTTGTTCGAACGCAAGAGCACGGTGTGGGTGTGTGTCATTTTCCGCCTGAATGGCACACTTTATGTTTATGTCATGGCAAAACAATTAATTCGCTGTAGGATGGCTAACGTTAATTCAACAGGTTATGGGCCCAGCGCTATGTCTAGCCAAAGATTTAGCCGGCTGTTGTTTGACGGCGATGAAAGGTCGTACGAACTGTGGGAAACGAGATTCCTCGCACATTTGGAACTGCGCGGGCTTTCGGCAACAATCAAAGCCGAGCCACAGGTTGGCGGAGATGAGGACGCCAACGCTGTACGAGCAGCCGACGTTGCGAAGAATGCACAGGCATACGCGGAACTGGTGCAAGTTTTAGACAACAAGAGTTTGTCGCTTGTTATGAGAGAGGCGGCAGGAGACGGGGGCCTTATGCAGGCAAAGGAAAGCCGCGTGTAGTAAGTTTATACTGCGAGCTCGCGGCCCTCCACATGCAAAGCAACGAGACTGTCACAGAATATGTTGCTCGCGCTGAGACAATATTCGCTTCGTTGGCGGGGGCAGCAGGCACGTAGCCAGGTAGGTGGTTTTCGTGTCTGACCCCCCCCCCCCGAAACCCCACGGCCCGTCTGAAATGGCACCAATAATTATTTAGTTATCGTTTTGATTGTCACCGCCCCTCTAGCCTACTCATACACTGCATCTATCGTGACTGACAGGCGTTAAACCTGTCAGTTAATTTGTTTCCAAACATGATGTATCTTATTGGTCTGTTTCGTAAAACAAATAAAATCACACGCTTTTGATTGGCTCAGGGGTCTGACGAGTCAGCTAAGCAACCTGCCACTGGTTATGCTAGCTAAATGGTCGATCTATAGTTTGCTTTTCAAAAATAATGGAGCCGCCGAAAGCTACCTGTAAATCAGGCAAGAGCAGTAAAGTTAATATTCGTAAAATCAGTGATTTTTTTGTTTCAACGTGTCCCGACTCAAAAAAGAAAAAAAAGAACATTACAGATGATCTGGTCACTAACGTTACCGATTTTCCGAAGCAAGTGTTAGCAGACCCACTGCCCTCCTCCTCGGAAACGGAGCCAGAGTTAGCAAACCCGCCGTCCTCTACCTCGGAAACGTTTTCACACGACATTGTGGATTATATTGGTGGGAAAATATCAGACGAACAGAGAAGAGAAATATACTCACTGGACTGGACGGCCAATATCGGACAAACATTCCCAACAAAACTAGGAGGTAAACTACGTTTCCAACGTCATTGGATTGACCAGTTTAGCTGGCTAGTATACTCAACAAAGTCCGACGGTTGTTTTTGTAAGCACTGTGTTGCGTTTGCAGTCGAGCATGTGGGCAAGGGAGGGCACAGAAAAGCTGGCAAGCTAATTAATGTCCACTTCTCAGACTGGAAACATGCTTTAGAGATGTTCAAAGACCACGCACAAAAGGCATATCACAAGGATGCATGTTTGAAAGCGGACAATTTCCAAATGGTTCTCAACAATAAAATGGATGCAATTTCACTGAGGCTAGATTCTGAGAGAAAAAAAGCGAGTCCAAGAAAACAGAGAAAAACTCAAAAGCATCATTGCAACGTTGATTTTTTGCAGTCGCCAAGAACTCGCCCTGAGAGGTGATATTGATTCAGGACCAGTGACATTGAATGAGCCAACTCACAATGACGGAAATTTCAGGGCTTTACACAGGTTTAGGGCTACATCTGGCGACACAGTACTGTTACAACACTTGAGTAAATGTGCAGCAAACGCTAGCTACTGCAGTCCTGATGTACAAAATGAAATAATCAGCATAATTGGAGATGTGATAACAAACAAACTGGTGCAGAAAGTAAACTCCGCGCAGTGTTTCGCTGTGTTGGCAGATGAAATGAAAGATGTTTCAGGGCGGGAGCAGCTTTCTGTCTGTGTCAGTTACGTGAACCAGCATGACAGCCAATATAGCATCAGAGAGGATTTTTTGTCCTTTGTTGATATCGAGAAGTTAAACGCGGAGGCAATCGCCAATTAAATCGAAAGTCAGTTGACAAATGCAGGCGTTGATTTACAGTTTTTACGTGGCCAGGGATACGACGGCGCATCTGCCATGAGTGTCCGTTTAAATGGTGCCCAAGCTAAAATCAAAGAGAAGCACAAGCAAGCAGTTTATGTGCACTGTGCCAGCCACAGTTTGAATTTGGTCCTAAACAAGTGCTGCACTGTACAAATGGTGTGAAATTGCTTTGGAATTGTCTCGGAAATCTGCACTTTTTTCCATGATTCGGCTTTGCGGTCTGCATGCAGTCTGCGACACGAGACGGAGCGTCTTTTACCCGACTGCAGGAAAACGCGACTGACGAAGTTGTGTGAAACGAGATGGGTCGAACGCCATGACGCAATATTTACATTCAACGAGCTTTTAGACCCTGTGCAATCCAGCCTGCAGAAAATCAGTGAAACCTTCACAGGAGACACATCTGTCAAAGCCACTCAGCTCTTTAATTCAATTGACAATGCAGAATTCATGCTGTCCATGAATGTGAGTGAGAAGATGCTTGCAAAAACCTACCACCTGTCCACCTTCCTTCAGAAGGAAAATTGTGACTTGGTGAGTTGCGTTTCAGCTGCTGATGCTGTTATTAAGCAGGTAGATGAGATGAGGGCTAACTCTGAGATGGAGTTCAGGCAGATTTTCCAAAAGACCTCTTCCCAAGCAGCCAAGTATGGGGTTGAATTTCGACCACGAAGAGGCATGGACTGCAATGAGGATCCATTGAAGGCCTGTGAAAATCACTACCGGCAAAAGCGTTTCATAGTCATGCTTGACTTTTATTCATCACAGATGAAGGAACGCTTCAGCAAACACAGAAATGTGATCTCCAACCTCTGCTCCTTACTGCCATCTAAGGTCAGCATGCTGAACGACAGCTCAGCTCAAGCGCTCTCCAACCTGTATCCTGATGAAGTATCACCGCATCTGGAAGTTGTAAAGTCAGAAATTGACACCTGGCGGGATAAATGGAAAAATGCAACTTATGTTCCACAAAATGCCATTGAGGCATTAAATGCCTGTAACAGTGAGTTGTTTCCAAGCATCTTCAAGCTTCTCCGCGTTTTGACCACGCTTCCTGTCACCAGTGCCCATGTCGAGAGAAGTTTTTCCCGTCTGGGAAGGATCAAGGACAAAATGCGCAGTACAATGACGGAAAGACGGCTTAATGGACTGACATTGCTCTCGGAGCACAGAGACATTGTGGTGACGCCGGAAGAGGCACTGGACATCTTTTGCAGACAAAAAAGATGATTGGACCTGCTTTTATAAGGTAAGACCCACTTTTATTTATTAATTCATTGATGATTATCTATGGGCCATTAATACGTTGACATTTACTGTACGGTTGGGTATTAGGCTATAGTATGCAGTGTGGGAATTTTATTTACCGGTAGCTTTCGGCAGTGTTGCCCGACCCCCCCCCCCCCAAAATATGTTTCTGGCTACGGGCCTGGGGGGCAGACGAGAATATCAGTGACGGGTTGAAAGTTGCGATGGTAGTGAAAGGCCTGCCGGACTTATTTAAACCGTCTGTGGTCCATATTACTCAGATGGGCGAGAATCTGACGTTCAGTGACTTCAAAGCAAAGCTGAGGAACTTCGAGGACACCGAAAGATTCAAGCCGAGTGACCTGACCGAGGACAACGTGATGCGAGCTGCGGGGACAGCCAGCTACCAGCCACGGGGCCGAGGCAGAGGACGGAGGACCAGAGGACCGGAGGACAGAGGACCAGATTTGACCAACGTTGAATGCTGGAGATGCCACCGTATGGGACACATTTCCAGGACGTGTCCCAACAACAACCTACCTGACGAGAGGAGACGAAACCGCAGGAGTGACACGCCACGCCGGGGAAGACAGCGGGACTCCATGTCGCGGGCGATGGGAGAAGAGCCATAACGAAGAGCCGCAGACCAGTATGGGCTAAGACGAGATGCAGACGATGGGGACTGCAGCGATAACAGGTCGTATTGTTTTAAGCTGATCGATAGCGGTAGTCCAGTGAAGAGGATGGTTAACACTAAAGGCTTAATGGTCGACTGTGGTGCGACATCGCACATGATAAGTGACTTTAAGAAGTTTAAGATTATCGATAAAGCTTTCAGACCTGAGAACCATGTGATTGAACTAGTTGATGGTACTAAAGTTACTGGGGTTGCCAAAGCCAGAGGAGAAGCAGAAATCTCACTTGTAGACAGTAAGGGTCACAAGGTGACAGCACTACTGAAAAATGCTTTGTATATACCAACCTTTCCACAAGATATTTTCTCTGTGAGGGCAGCTACAGGCAACGGGGCAGAATTGCATTTCAAAGATGGTGATAACTGGATGGGTGTCAATGATGCTACAAGGTTTAACATTGAGGTATGTGGTAAACTGTATTATCTGCCCATGGTTACTGATGAAAACAATGACAAGGTCAAGGTGTGTCATGATATTCAAACGTGGCACAGAATACTTAGACACTGTAACTTTGATGATGTCTCCCGATTGGAGAATGTGGTTGATGGCATGAAAATCAAGGGAAAGTGTGATAAGTCCACTCTCAACTGTGACATATGTATAGAGGGCAAAACTGTTGAGATGAGAAACAGACAGGCTGATAGCAAAGCTACAGAGATACTAGAACTAGTTCACACTGACCTGTGTGGTCCTATGGACCCAACCGACAGAGGCAGGTATAGGTACACAGTAGCCTTCACAGATGACTATAGTGGTATGACTTGGACCTATTTCCTTAAGACAAAAAGCGACACATCCAGAGCCACAGAGAAATTCCTAGCTGATACTGCCCCATACGGGAAAGTCAAGACTATACGCTCTGACAATGGTACAGAATTCACTGGGAGAGCGTTCCAAGACCTTCTTAGGGAGAACAGGATCAGTCATGAGACTAGTGCTCCTTATTTGCTGCATCAAAACGGCACAGCAGAGAGACATTGGAGAACATTATTTGACATGGGCCGGTGCATGCTTATTGAGAGTAAATTACCAAAAAAGCTATGGAGGTTTGCAGTGCAAACGGCTGCACAGATACGCAACAGATGCTATTGCAAGAGACTTGGGCAAACTCCATAGTGCTTTCACAGGTAAAACTCCCAATATTGCTCACATGATGGTATTTGGTACTGAGTGTTATGCTTATAAGCAAGACAAAAAGAAACTTGATCCAAGGTGTGAAAAGGGCATTTCCATAGGGTATGACAAATATAGCCCTGCATACAATGTGTTCTTCCCAGAGACAGGGAGAGTGTCAAAGCACAGACAAGTCAAGCCCATATTGAAGGGCAGCCAGATCCAGACAGGTCCACATGACTATTCTGATGATGATTGTTATGATGACACTGAGCTGAATGGAGCACCAACTAGGATGGGTGAACAGCCCCAGGCTAGTCAGAGGCAAGGGGTGAAAGTGGCACATCACCTAGGGTTCAAGGTGATAGTGGGGGCACACGCCGCTACCCAGACAGAAGTAGAAGACCACCAGCATATTTTAGGGACTATCAATGTAAGACTGAACATATTGAAGATGAACAGGAGGTGGATTATTTCTATAGAGCTGTCTATGATGTACCCAAAACATATACAGAGGCTATTAGCTCTGAAAGATCTCAGAAGTGGGTCAAAGCAATGGAGGACGAATTTACCTCATTAAAAGAGAATGACACCTTCACCCTGTGTCCACTGCCAAAGGGAAAAGAGCAGTGGGGGGGGGGGTGTTGGGTTTTTGCTGTCAAAGAAAGCCCTGACCAACCTGAGACTTTCAAAGCTAGATATGTAGCAAGGGGGTACAGCCAGGTAGAAGGTATAGATTACAAGGAGACCTTCTCTCCGACCGCTAGCATGACCTCAGTGAGGATTCTCATGCAGAAAGCCGCTCCACCAAATGGATGTCAAAACAGTTTATTTACACGCTTCAATAGATTGTGAGGTTTACATCGAGCAACCTGAGGGATTTGAAGTAAAGTCTAAAACTAATGAACATTTAGTATGTAAACTCAACAAGTCTTTGTATGGTCTAAAGCAATCTGGACGTAATTGGAATAAGCTATTTCATGATCACCTGGTAGAAAATGGTTTTGAACAGAACGCAGCAGACAATTGTGTCTATGAAAAACATTCTGCTGGTGTATGGGAACATGGTTGACATTTTGTTTTTGTTTTTTGTTATTTTGACACTGCTGTAAATGTAACGGGGGCAGTCCTATGCTGTTCTATGCTGGTCAGCCTGCTGCATGCCCGTCACTCTCATCATTAGCTCTGCGTTGTGTTCTAGTTGGGTGGGGCCCCAGGTGTTGTGGGGGGCCCTCAGTCTCTCATCATCATCATCATCATGATCAAGGAAGGAGCGGGGACACACAGGACTCTATTTGGCCCACCTTGCCATTTATTTTGGTTTCAAACCCTTCGACAACCGTCCAGTCCTCCAGCGGGAGCGGTGTTTCTTACGGACGTGGGGGTCGAAGTTCAACCACTGCCCGGACTCCACTCGTGTGCGTTAGAAGTAGAAACCGTCCACGGGACTCCGATGTAAGAAAGGATAAACAAGTATTTTATCCCACAGCTTGCAGTATCTTCTTACAGGGATACTCAAGGTTACGTTCTCCTCAACCAGCAAAACTATCCCACGGTAAGAAACACGTGTGGCTCGGCTCGATTGCTGCTTGAGACCCCTCCCACAAAACAAAAATGGCCTCTCCCGCGTTTCCTCTTCCGTGTACCCACAAGACCTCTCTTCTTAAAGCGACAGTACACGTATATGACGGTCGTTGTAAAACATACATAAAAGTAAATGTAACGGGGGCAGTCCTATGCTGTTCTATGCTGGTCAGCCTGCTGCATGCCCGTCACTCTCATCATTAGCTCTGCGTTGTGTTCTAGTTGGGTGGGGCCCCAGGTGTTGTGGGGGGCCCTCAGTCTCTCATCATCATCATCATCATCATGATCAAGGAAGGAGCGGGGACACACAGGACTCTATTTGGCCCACCTTGCCATTTATTTTGGTTTCAAACCCTTCGACAACCGTCCAGTCCTCCAGCGGGAGCGGTGTTTCTTACGGGCGTGGGGGTCGAAGTTCAACCACTGCCCGGACTCCACTCGTGTGCGTTGGAAGGAGAAACCGTCCACGGGACTCCGATGTAAGAAAGGATAAACAAGTATTTTATCCCACAGCTTGCAGTATCTTCTTACAGGGATACTCAAGGTTACGTTCTCCTCAACCAGCAAAACTGCCCCACGGTAAGAAACACGTGTGGCTCGGCTCGATTGCTGCTTGAGACTCCTCCCACAAAACAAAAATGGCCTCTCCCGCGTTCCGTCTTCCGTGTACCCATAAGACCTCTCTCTTAAAACGACAGTACACGTATATGACGGTCGTTGTAAAACACATAAAAGTAAATAATGACATAAAATAAAATGTAGTAAACACAAATAACAGCACACAGACAGGATTTGGTGATATTTCATACTCAAACAAAATAAAATAAAAACATTAATTTTAACCTGGTTACATTCACCCCTCCTGAAATTCACCAACATCCTGACAGCAGGATAAAAAGAGAAAGAGGAAAGGAAAAGCCCATCACTGACTACTGGCACAAGTGAAAAGAAGGACCTAGTCCTCCAGTCAACTTAGGAGCTACCTCGGTTACGAGGTCCAGAAAATAATGAGGTTGATCAAGTCTCAGAATTCCCTTAGATCAATGTGACGCCTGATACGCCACACCATGCACTTGGCCCAAAACAACCCTGTCTGATAGACACCTAATAACTCACATTAAACTAGTTTGAATGACTCCAACCTCCATCAAAGTTCAAACCCTCACACTCCGTAGAAATGGCATCTGAGCCATAGATTCTATTAACCTGTTCACTGACCTCACCACCCTCCCTGTGCGTGTCCTAACCCGACCATCGCTCTCTACTTGTGTGCGTGAGACAGTGCGAGCTGCAACATCTGTATCGAGTGAGGGTGGTGCCCCTGTGTGCGAATCAGTGTGAGATATAACACCTACATCGAGTGAGTGTGATGCCTCTATGTGTGGTGCATGTGTGTTGTGTGGTGCGTGTGTGTTGGGTGGCGTCTGAGCAGTGGCCCCCACAGGACTGACTACCAGACTAGACGGAATGAACTCTTCCGCTTCTGCCCACTCAGATCTAGGCGAGTCTCCAAGTGATGAGACTGCTAGCCCCACTGCATCCCCTGAGACCGTCAGGCCATCTGCACTGTCCTCCTCATCGGACTCTGCGCAGTCAAGCAACTGACTGGTTGTACTGGACTCCTCACCCTGATCTAACTCAGGAAGGGGCAAGAAGTTGACCTCCAACAAACGGTTCCTGTGCACCACTCTGGTGTGCCCCTCTGCATCCTGAATCTTGTAGACGTGGATATTGGGGTTGACACCGACAACCGTGTACACTCCGTTCTCCCATTTGTCAGCCAACTTTCTCTTCCCTCGCTCACTCTGGTTCGCAACCAAAACACGATCCCCGACAGACAGGACAGTGCCCTTGGCGTGTCTGTTGTACTGTCGCGCCTGATGCTGCTGCTCAGCCGTGGAGTGCTTCTGAGCGATCTCCATTGCACTCCTTAGACAGGAAAGCAGAGAGTGAGCATAAGAGTCATAGTCAACAACGTGAGGATCATGCAAAACCTGCCTGAACATAACATCCACCGGCAGTCTTGGGACACGCCCATACATCAGGAAGAAAGGTGCATAACCCGTGGTCTCGTGAACAGTGGCATTGTACGCGAGCGTGAGAGAATGGATCTGCTGAGGCCACTGTTGCTTCTGCTGAAGCGGAAGGGAACGGAGCATATTCCCCATCGTGCAATTAAAACGCTCTGTCCCGCCATTACCCATAGGATGGTAGGCCGTCGTGTGGGACTTCGCTACACCCGCCAACTTGAGAAGCTCTGCAATCAGGTTGCTCTCAAAGTTTGTGCCCTGGTCAGAATGTATTCTTTCCGGAAACCCGTAAACACAGAATACATGATCCCAGAGTTTCTTGGCGACCTGCTTCGCTGTCTGATTGGTGCAGGGGAACGCGTGAGCAAGCTTAGTGAAGTGGTCAGTAACCACTAAGACATCGACTGACCGCTGCTTACTGTCCTCAGCGGACCAGAAATCCATACACACAAGCTGCATCGGTGCGGAAGTTTTAATGCTCTCCAGGGGCGCGCAAGCAGCTGGCTCTGGGGTCTTCCCAAACACACATCTCCGACAGCATCTGACATATGCTCTGATATCCCTCTCCATGTCAGGCCAATAAAAACGCTGCCTTGCAAGAGAGAGAGTACGGTCCTGGCCCTGATGACCAGCGTGATCGTGGATGCCAGACAGTGCCTTGTCTTTCAGACTCAGAGGTAAAACATACTGAGACCTCCTCTGCTTGGACACTGGGTCCTTTGTCACCCTGTACAAGACACCATCATTGACTTCCAACTTCTCCCACTGTTTCAACAGCCTGAGGACCTTCTGGTCAGCACCATACCTCTCACGCCTCGATGGCCGCTTCCGAACAGCGACAAAGGGCAACACCTTGGAGATGCAAGGGTCCTGCTCCTGACTCAACCTGAGCTCCTCGGTGGATAACATTGGCAGTGTATCCTGACCACCCGACAGATGCTGAACGTGCTGGACCAACCTGAGTGCTGTGAATAATGATGCATCAGGCCAGTCACATTTGGCTTGACAAAAAGCCCTGACCTCAGCTGCATCACAAGCAAACCCAGATCGCGCACTACTCAGTGTTTGGGACTGGCAACTGAGTCTGAAAACATCCTGCACAGAGTCCCCCTCAACCCCGTCGGCTTCCTGAACAAGGGCCGGGTAGGGCTCCCTAAGTAGCCTCTGACTGACGGGCTTGGAAAAAGGGTCGCGACTCAATGCATCCGCCACCACGTTTTTC